>NC_080195.1:50488336-50791366 GCF_030028045.1 Hippopotamus amphibius kiboko | reverse complement strand
TAGTTGTTTTAGGTGCAAGGTTAGGTTGTTTATTCGATCATTTTCTTGTTTCTTAAGGTAGGACTGTATTGCTATAAACTTCCCTCTTAGAACTGCTTTTGCTGTGTCCCATAGGTTTTGGGTTGTTGTGTTTTCGTTGTCATTTGTTTCTAGATATTTTTTGATTTCCTCTTTGATTTCTGTAGTGATTCCTTGGTTGTTTAAGAGTGAATTGTTTAGCCTCCATGTGTTTGTATTTTTTGCAGTTTTTTTCCTGTAATTGATATCTAGTCTCATGGCGTTGTGGTCTGAGAAGATGCTTGATATGATTTCAATTTTCTTGAATTTGCTGAGGTTTGATTTGTGACCCAAGATGTGATCTATCCTGGAAAATGTTCTGTGTGCACTTGAGAAGAAAGTGTAGTCTGTCGTTTTTGGATGGAATGTCCTATAAATATCAATTAAGTCGAGATGGTCTAATGTGTCATTTAAAGCTTGTGTGTCTTTATTTATTTTCTGTTTGGATGATCTGTCCATTGATGTAAGTGGGGTGTTCAAGTCTCCCACTATTATTGTGTTCCTGTCGATGTCCCCTTTTATAGCTGTTAGCATTTGCCTTATGTATTGAGGTGCTCCTATATTGGGGGCATAGATATTTACCATTGTGATATGTTCTTCTTGGATGGATCCCTTGATCATTATGTAGTGCCCTTCCTTGTCTCTTTTAATAGTCTTTACTTTCAAGTCTAATTTGTCTGATATGAGTATTGCTACTCCAGCTTTCTTTTGACTTCCATTTGCATGGAATATCTTTTTCCAACCCTTCACTTTCAGTCTATATGTATCCCTTGGTCTGAAGTGGGTTTCTTGTAGGCAGCATATAGAAGGGTCTTGTGTTTGTATCCATTCAGCCAGTCTGTGTCTTTTGGTTGGAGCATTTAATCCATTTACATTTAAAGTGATTATTGACATGTGTGTTCCAATTACCATTTTCTGAATTGTTTTGAGTTTGTATTTGTAGGTGTTTTCCTTTCCTTGTGTTTCCTACTTAGAGAAGTTCCTTTAGCACTTGTTGTAAGGCTGGTTTGGTGGTGCTGAATTCTCTTAACTTTTGCTTGTCTGGAAAGCTTTTGATTTCTCCCTCAAATCTGAATGAGATTCTTGCTGGGTAGAGTATTCTTGGCTGTAGGTTTCTCTCTTTCAGGACTTTCAGTATATCCTGCCATTCCCTTCTGGCCTGCAGAGTTTCTGTAGAAAGGTCAGCTGTTATCCTGATGGGTTTTCCCTTATATGTTGTTTGTTGCTTTTCTCTTGCTGCTTTTAATATTTTTTCTTTGTGTTTAATTGTCGTTAGTTTGATTAATATGTGCCTTGGTGTATTTCTCCTTGGGTTTATTCTGTATGGGACTCTCTGTGCTTCTTGGACTTGGTCAATTATTTCCTTTCCCATGTTGGGGAAGTTTTCCACTAGAACCTCTTCAAATATTTTCTCAGACCCTTTCTTGTTTTCTTCTTCTTCTGGGATGCCTATAATTCGAATGTTGGTATGTTTAAGGTTATCACTGAGGTCTCTGAAGCTGTCTTCTAGTCTTTTTATTTTTTTATCTTTTTCCTGCTCTGTGGCGTTTATTTCTCCCATTCTATCTTCCAACTCACTTATTCGTTCTTCTGCCTCAGTCATTCTGCTGGTTATAGCATCTAGAGTATTTTTAATTTCAGTTATTTTGTTATCCATTGCTGTTTGTTTTTCTGAGTTCTTATGAACTGTGTCTTGTACTTTCTCTATTTTGTTATCGAGATTTTGTATCATTTTAACTATCATTACTCTAAATTCTTTTTCAGGCATTTTTCCTATTTCCTCCTCATTTATTTGGTCTTGTGGGTTTTTTTCCTGCTCCTTTGCCTGCATGGGGTTTCTTTGTTTCCTCATGGTTGTCCAAGCTTTTGGGGTTGCTTGTCCTGGTGATAGAGGTGTTTATAGAAGACTGTCCAAGCCTCAGACTAATGTCCAAGTATTGGATTAAACGAATATTCAGTCTAGGAAACACATACATGTATAAGACACACAATTACTGAATCCGTTAGTACATAAGGCTCTAGAAAGACCTGACAGAACCCCAGTGTGCTATCAGATATTCAAAGAGAAACCCTGCAGAAATTGACAACTGAAACAGAACAAATCAGAGACAAAAGCAAAAGCAAACAAACAACAAATAACACCCTACTACACATACAAACATCAATCCAGGGAGATTTTGTAAGCTAGGATCAAATATAGAAATGAGCTGGAGTACCACCAGAGAGAATGGAGATTCTCAGAATGTAATTAGACAACTGTACTAAGAACTAAGATAAAGACAAAAACCTAATATTAATACCAAGGCAGTGCATCATCTGGAGAATAGAGCAAGGAGTCTAAGCAGACCAATAGTGTTGCTTATAAGTATGTTAATATAAAATACACTTAAAATGGCTGGAAGAAAGGGGAACAGAAGAGCGTAATGTGGTTGGAAATATGCAAAGAAAAAGAAAGGAATAGAAGTGTATAAAAGAAAGGGATGAAAGGAAAGTATGAAAGATATTTTGTCCGTACTACCAAAAACTTAGCTAGATATAGAAGTATATAAAAAGGCAAAAAAAAAAAAAAAGATATAAAAAATATCCTTAAAAAATTATGTTGTAAAACTTGTAGATCCCTTAGGGCTAAGATCGTATTTAGTAAATCAAAAAAAAAAAAAAAAAATCCAGAACTGATCCCAGAATGGACCAGTTCAATAGGTATTGATACTACTATTTCTGTTTCCTTAGCGTCTCAGCTGTAAGTGTCCTTCTCCTTGCCTTGGGTTTCCTTTATTGTTTGTCTGTTAGCCTCGGTGTGTGGGGAGGGAGAGGGTACAATAGTGGCTCCTTCTCCTGGGAGTGAGTGAGCAGTGGCGCACTGTTGTTTCAGTCAGGCTTGGAGGTGCCTGTTGCAGAGGGATGCTGGTGGCTCAGGCGTACACCAAAAGTCTTAGAGTTGGGCCTCTCTCGGGGTTTTTTCTTTTTGATGCTGGTTTTTTTTTTTTTTTTTTCTCTCGGCAGCCTCCCTGCTGCTGGCGTTGCAAGGAGTTTTAATCTAGCCCCGCCCGAGTGCCTGAGCACTTTAGGTGGCCCGCAGGGCGTCTCTCCCCTGCCTGTTGCAGAGGCGCCAAAAGAGAGGGAGAGGCTACGCGCGTGGCTCCTCCCCACTGCCCGGTAGCCTGCAGCCTCCAGCCGTCATCATGGCCGGGCAGCTCTCAGGGACCGGCACTCCTCTCCGCGGACCTCCTCCCTCCTGTCCTCTCGGTCCGTCACCCTACCGGCAACAATGTTTCTCCCCCTGAACCAGCTCTCCGGTTCCCACGCTCCCGCTCCTGGACCCTCCGTTCAGCCGCGGATCGATGTCTGGGTCCGGGAACGCTGAGCTGCGCTGCGGACCCTCCGTATGTTTCTCACTCCCTCCCGTCTGCCACAGCTCCGCCGCTTCACCCTCTTTGAGCCCTCGTAGATGCCTCCCTACCGGCTATGTCGGGCTCCCCGCAGCCCTTTCTGGTGTCCGAGGCCGTCTGCTGGTGTTCAGCTGGTTCTCTATGGGAATGACTGCGTCCTTCCGTGCATTCCCAATGCATCTGTGGAGAGGGATGCACTCCACGTCTCTCTACTTCGCCGCCATCTTTTTCTCTTTGTAGTTTATTTCTAATCTCATAGCATTGTGATTGGAAAAGATGCTTAATATGATTTCACTTTTCTTAAATTTACCAAGGGTTACCTTGTGGCCCAGCATATGTCAATCCTGGAGAATGTTCTATGTGCACTTAAGAAGAATCCATATTCTGCTGCTTTGGGATGGAATGTTCTGTAAATATCAATTAAGCCCATCTGGTCTAATGTATCATCTAAGGCCTGTGTTTCCTTATTGATTTTCTGTCTGGATGATCTGTCCATTGATGAAAGTGGGGTGTTAAAGTCCCCAACTATTATTGTGTTACTGCTAATTTCTCCCTTATGGTTCTTAGTATTCACCTTATATGTTGAGATGCTCCTATATTTGTTGCATATATATTTACAATTGTTGTATCTTCGTCTTGGATTGATCCCTTGATCATTATGTAGTAGCCTTATAAGCTTCCCTTATAACAGTCTTTATTTTCAAGTCTATTTTGTCTGATATGAGTATTGCTACTTCAGTTTGTGGAATACCTTCTTCCATCCCCTTACTTTCAGCCTGTATGTGTCTCTAGGTCTGAGATGGGTCTCTTTTAGACAGCAGATATATGGGTCTTGATTTTGTATCCACTCACCCAATCTGTGTCTTTTAGTTGGTGCATCTAATCCATTAACATTTAAGGTAATTATCAATGTGTGTATTCCTATTACCATTTTCTTAATTGTTTTGGGTTTGTTTCTTTGGTCTTTTTTCTTCCTCTTTTGTTCTCTTCTCTTGTGGTGGGATGACTATCTTTAGTGTTGTGTTTGGGTTGATTTTTCTTTTTTTGTGTGTGTATCTATTGTAGTTTTGGGGTTTTCTGTTCCCGTGAGGTTTTCATATAGCAGTCTATATATTTACAAGGTTTTGTTTGTTTGTTTTTAAAGTTGCTACTCTCTTTCCTACCTAGAGGAGTTCCTTTCGCATTTGTTGCAAAGCTGGTCTGGTGGTGCTGAATTATCTTAGCTTTTGCTTTTTTGTAAAGCTTCTGTTTTATCCATCAAATCTGAATGAGAAACTTGCTGGGTAGAATATTCTTGGTTGTAGGTTCTTCCCTATCATCACTTTAAATATATCACTTTAAATATATAACTCCCTTCTGGCTTGCAGAGTTTCTGCTGAGAAATCAGCTGATAACCTTATGGGGGTTCCCTTGTAAGTTGTCTTTTTTTCCCTTGTTGCTTTTAATATTTTCTGTTTGTTTTTAATTTTTGTCAGTTTGATTACTGTGTGTCTCAGTGTGTTCCTCCTTGGGTTTATCTTGCCTAGGGCTCTCTGTGCTTCCTAGGCTTGGTTATTTCATTTCCCATGTTAGGGAAGTTTTCAGCTATTATCTCTTCAAATATTTTCTCAGATCCTTTCTCTCTCTTCTCCTCTGGGATCCCTATGATGTTGGTGCATTTAATGTTGTTCCAGAGGTCTCTTAGGCTGCCATCATTTCTTCTCATGCTTTTTTCTTTATTCTGTTCCACGGAAGTGATTTCCACCATTCTGTCTTCCAGGTCACTTATCTGTTCTTCTGCCTCATTTATTCTGCTATTGATTCCTTCTAATGTATTTTTCATTTCAGTTATTTTATTGTTCACCCCTGTTTGTTTGTTCTTTAGTTCTAGGTCTTTGGTAAACACTTCTTGCATCTTCTCAATCTTTGCCTCCATCCTTTTTCTGAGATCCTGGATCATCTTCACTATCATTCTGAATTCTTTTTCTGGAAAGTTGCCTATCTCCACTTCATTTCATTGTTTTTCTGGGGTTTTATCTTGGTCTTTCATCTGGGACATAACCCTCTGCCATTTCATTTCATCTTTCTGTGGTTCACTCAGTTCATTCTTTAGTTTGCATCTTTGAGGGGCTTCTTCTGGTCATCGCCCAGACTAAGTTAGTGACTCTCATATACAAATCATTTCCTGCAAAATAATAGTCATCACACTTTAAGTCATTTACTTGTTTAATGTTTATCTCTTCTATTGGAACATGAGCTCCATTAGCAGAGACTGTATCAGACTGCTGCATCTAGCACAGCATCTTTTACATTATAGATGCTTATAGGTATTCATTGGATGAATAGTATCTTAGAGTTTAAAATCTCTGATGTAATAGACACTTCATCAAATACTGAGAACTCAGTCTTTAACAATTACTAATTGAGCACCTCAAAGTGCATAAATAATAGTTGAAGAGTAAAAAAAATTATAGGGCACCATCTCAGCCCTCAATAGGTGTTCCATAAAGCAGATGGGCCATTTTCACACAACCAATTAAATACCTACCTAAATCTCAAGTACCAAAAGAGTGAGTGAGTGAATAGATGATTAACTGAAATGAATAAGTAGTTCATTTTAGAGTTGTATAGACCTGGATTTAAACTTGGGCAAGTTAGTCAATGTCTCACTGCTTCAGTTTTCACATCTATAAAATGAAAATTATAAATGTTCCTATCTTTTAGGGTCATTGTTAGGAATAAATGAGATAATGATCATAAAATACTTAGAGCCAGGCACATATCACACAATAAATGTAGGAGTAGGAGTAGTATAATTAGGTTCCTGAAAAGAGGCAAGGTGGGATAATTTGGAGAAGGGTCTATGAATAGCATATCCTTGCATTCTCAATAGACTAGGTACGCAATCAACTGTTAAAGACTAATGCTGCAATGATTATCTTAGGAGTTTTTAAACTTTTGGGTGTCAGGACCACCTAATATACTTAAATTCATGAGGACTCTATATTAGGGTTCTCTGGAAAAAACAGAACCAATACATCTTTTTTATAGATAAATAGTTATACATAAGAAGAGATTTAGTACAGGAATTGACTCACCTGGTTATGGAGGATGAGAAGTCCCACAATCTGCCTTCTGCAAACTGGAGAACCAGGAAATCCAGTGGTGTAATTTAGTCCCAGTCCAAAGGGCTGAATACTAGGGAATTTAATGGTGTAATTCCCAGTCTGAGGCCAAAGGCTTGAGAACTGGGGGACTGCTGGTGTAAGTCCTAGAATCTGAAAGTCCTGAGAACCAGAAGCTACTATGTCTGACATCCTAGCTCAGAAAGAGACAATAAGAATTCAGTCTTTTTTCACCTTTTTTGTTCTGTTTGGGCCCTCAACAGATTGGATGATGCCTGCCCACACTGGTGAGGGCAGATTTTCTTTACTCAGTCTATTGATTCAAATGTAATCTCTTCCAGAAACACAGACACACCCAAAAATAATGTTTTACTAGCCGTATGGGCATCCCTTAGCCTAGTCAAGTTGACACATAAAATTAACCATCACAGATCCCACTGAACTTTTCTTTAGGTATATTATACCCAGTGATATGCTGGTAAATGTTCAACAGCTGGGGAAAATGTTTCTGCCGGGATAAAATTTTAGACATGTACTATTTACTGATCTCTGTGGTATAGGCACACCCACCGTGGCTGACTCCAGACTACTAATATATCATCACCAAATGTGCAGAAATGTTGAGAAACACATACACATGCACACACACACACACACACACAGTATTTCCTATACACAGATACAATAGATATAATACTTTCAAATATGATTTATAGAACTGTTAAGTTTATGTAATTTAATTTTTAATAAAACCTTTTAACTAATTAATATTGGTATGTATTCATATGTGAATTCATATTAACATATAAAGTTGAAGTTTAATAAAATTAATTTTTACTCCTTTATCAAGAACATTTTTAAGTGAAGGTCATCTTTTGTGAATTCATGGCTATGAAGAATGTAATGGTTACTGCTAACAGTTGCATGCCTCTGACTTGATTTGTGCCAGCAGTTTCTGGCACATTGCTTTTGTACTATCAGTGCAAATATCAACACAATATAAAAGACAAATAACATCCTAATAGTATTATGAAAATAGTTTTGACCCTTCAGTAAGTGAAGGGGTCTCAGGACCACACCCTACAGGGGTCCATGAGCACACACTGAAAATCATTGCTTTATACTGTAGATTTCTTAAGGGAAAAGATTGACTTTAATTTTTAAAAAAAATTATGTTGCTTATGTTATCTAATTTGAAGCTTGTTAACCCAACTACAACAGGCAGATATACAACTCTCCAAACATTTTTTTAGTGTTACAGACATTAGGTATGTGTCAGTTAACTTTTTCTTATAGAACACAAGTTCTTCAGTTCCTCTATTTGGCTGACAAAGAAACTATAGAATCTCTCTTTTAAAAACCCAATGAAGAAGTGAAGTAAGTAAATGTTTAAAATTTTATTAAGAAATAGGAAATATTTAGAAGGCAGAAATAGACATTTAAAAACAAACTGGTCTAATATTTCCATATGATTGCTTTTATTTTAAATGTAAATGTGACCTATGAGAATGAGTCCTATAAATGCTGTTTTTTTTCCAGATCTTATTTTAAATGTATAACTTTTCTGGTGTCCTTTGAGACTTTATATATCCCCATTACATATATGAATTATTTTGCAACAGTCTTAAATAGGAAATGATTAAGAGTCTATGGAAAAGCCACAGCCATGAATCCATGGTATGTACACTGAATCATCCAAATGGTAGGGTTTCTATTTTCTCAGATGCTGTTGTCTTCAGTCAGATGCCTGCCATCACCCAGATTCCTTTATTGAGATATTTATTTCTTCATACCAGCTTTGACTGTCTAATGTCCTTTCACTTCACCCTGCAGGACTCTCTTGAACATTTCTTGCAGGGCGGGTCTAGTGATAATCAACTTCCCCAGCTTTTGTTGATCTGTGAATGTCTTAATTTCTCTCACACTCTTGAAATACAGTTTTGTCAGATATAGGATTGTTAGTTGACAGGTTTTTTTTTTTTAGCACTTTGAATATATTGACCCACTGCTTTCTGGACTTCAAGTTTTCTGATGACAAATCTGCTGATATTTTATTGAGGATCCCTTGTATGTGACAAGTCACTTCTTTTTTGCTGCTTTTGAGATGCTCTTTGACAGTAAATTGACTTTTAAATTGATTAAAAATAAGAAAAAAACTTTTGTATTTAATTTTTACAATTTCCCTCATTTTTTTCTTTATGTAAATCTAATTTCTATGTTGAATCCTGTTCCTTCTGTCTAAAAAAAATCTTCCTTTAGTTTTTCCTTTATGATCAGCTTTGTTTTTCTGGAAAAATCTTTATTTCACCTTCCTTTCTTTTTTTAAGATTTATTTTATTATTTATTTACTTATTGGCTGCATTGGGGCCGTGTTGGGTCTTCATTGCTGTGCATGGGCTTTCTCTAGTTGTGGCAAGCAGGGGGCTACTCTTTGTTGTGGTGTGTGGGCTTCTCATTGCCATGGCTTCTCTTGTTGCAGAGCACAGGCTCTAGGTGTGTGGGCTTCAGTAGTTGCAGGCTCTAGAGAGCAGGTTCAATAGTTATGGTGCACAAGCTTAGTTGCTCCACAGCATGTGGGATCTTCCTGGCCCAGGGATTGAACCCATGTCCACTGCATTGGCAGGCAGATTCTTAACCACTGCACCACCAGAGAAGTCATACCTTCTTTTTTTGAAAGATATTGCTGTAAATGGAATTCTGGGTTGATAATTTTTTCTTTTAGCACTGTAAAGATGTCATTTCCATTGTCTTCTGGCTTGCATAGTCTCTGATGAGAAGTCTGTTGAAACACATATTTGTTCCTTGGTATAAAATTTTTCTTTTTTCTCGGCTCTCATGATTTTCTAAGTATCTTTGATTTGAAGCAATGTGACTATGATGTATTTAGGTGTGTTTTTACATTTTTAATATAATTGTTATTTATCCTGCTTGAAGTTCTCTGGTTTTTGGATCTTTGTTTCATTAATTTTCAAAAATCCTCCTATTTCTATGTCATTTCTCTTTCTTTTACTTCTGGGATTCCAATTACTTGTATGTTATACTGTTTGATAGTATTGTGACCAAATAATATTATTATGTTTATATTTTCTCACATCTTTGATTGTGAGTAATGCTGCAATGATGTCTCTGAGATACTGATTTCATTTCCTTGAATTATATTGTAATACTGCAGGGAGGTTGAGTTAAATGTCAGGTGTTTAGCTGGGTTTGAATTTTCTTTTTATCTTCAATGCACCATAAGCTTCAATTCATTTTTTAGCTGCTGTTACCTTATGCTTACAGTGGGGTCTGGAGATCTTGATGGTTTTTCTGTGTTCCTGCTCCACCTTCACTTTCAGCCATCCCTGTATGCCTCTGCCATGGGGGTGGGGTCTCTCTCCATGCACCTTCCCCTACCCCAGCAGTAAACTTCTATTGCTTACTACTTGGTGCTAGGCTACTTGTTGGGACTTGGGTGGTCTGTTGCCCCGATCCAGCCTAAATTTGAGGCCAGGTTTCTTCCTGTGGGTGGAGGTAGGGCTTTCTCAGGGTTCCTACCTTTCTACCCCATGGCAGTCAAACTGCCTCATATTTGTGGTTGGTCTTTAGCAGGAAAGTTTCCTCCCTTTCATTAGCATTAGCAGACAGCTTCTTTGTATTGGTGGATTTCTGGGCCCAAGATTATTTCCTGCCTCTCTCCCAGGAAAGGTTTTTATTTCTATCCCCTCCTCAGCAACACTGGATCTCTACTTGTGTCTGAGGCTTGACTGTTTCCTACCCCCTGCCCAGACACAAACAGACAGCTAAGTTTTCTGTTCCTTCCTTAGACATGATGGAATTTTGTCTGAGCCTTGGAGGTAAGACAGTTTGTTGCCCTGCTCTATCAGCTTAAGACTTAAGAGAAGCATTTGGGAAAGGAGGCAAGTCTTTGGGCATGTCACCCAGTAGCAGACTATTACCTCACGTCTGCCTGTGCCACTAAAGACATCTCTTCACGTCTCCTGCCCTGCTGTCAAACTTTCTTGGATTTGGTAGAGGTCCAACTTCTCCTTCTGAAGTTCCTAGATATTCTAAACTGACATGCTACCCACACTTAGCCTTTAAAAATTTGTTAAAATTTTAGTTGATTTCTTCCTATCCAGCCACCTTTGTCTCTTGTGCTTTACTAAAGATGAAATGTTTATTTCACAGATACTGGGTCCCATCAATTTACTTGGTTGTCTTGAAGCCTCAACTATCTGAGAGACTCAAGAAAAATGATTTTTATAGGTTACTCAGCATTTTTTTTTAAGATGGAAGAAATATTCTCATAGAGCTTTTTACATTCTAAGTGAAACCAGAACTCTCATCTGCTTATCCTAACAAATTAATTTTATCCATTTTCAATTATGAATAAAAATTACATTAGAATTTCGACTAGAATTTTACTAAATTTAACTTTGGTGGGATGAACAACATTATAGTATTTGGTCTTCCCATCCAGAAATATTGGTATTTCCACTCATTTATAGAAAAAGCATACTCCAGGTTCCTTATGATATGGAGTCAATGATTTAATTGATTTTAACTTAAATTCTGTATTATCACAAACAAAAACAGAGGTGGCTTCTGGCATTAAAACACAGTTAAACAGGAAAATCAGAAATTATTAGATTGGAACCAAATAATCACGTAGGTACCAAGAATCATAACAGAAATTAAGCACTGTTTTAGCTCTGAGATTCCTAGGAGGCAAGACCAAAATGGAAATAGTGGGTTATATAGTTCTCTTAGTTTAATAGAAAGAATGCAATTTTATCAGGAGAAATTTCTCTTGCATTGAATCCTAGGAGGACTTTTTAATGTAGTTCCTTTTAGAAATAACAAAACAGAAATTGAGTTCAAACACTGTTTGGTAGAAAATAGTCAAATGTCTTTCAACTGACCATTTCTTTTCCTCACCTTAATTGTGCCAAGAGCACACTTCCCATATTAATAGAAAAATCAATAAATGTGAAAAGTCGAAGTAACCCTGACAAGTTTTTCAGAACTGTTGAAAATATTTATTTAGAAAACACCTTTAGCTGGAAAACAGCAGAAACAAAAAAAGAAATATCACATTTCTTATACGCAACAGAATACAATGCTGAGTTTAGTTCCACTATAAAAGCCATACCAATTTGTATGTGTGGCCAAGGATGGAGGTGTGGAAAAAGAAAAAGAATTGAAATCGAGGTAGAAGATAAGTCTTTGCTTACTGCCTTCAAGTCTTGTTTGGAGAGGAACCTCTGGAAAACCATGAGTTAGGATAACTCTAGTCTGCTAGCATATCAGAGGCAGAACCAATATAATCTCTTGAAATATAGATCTGTCATTCCTCCAGGTAACTCCCTTAAGGGGGTTTGGTTCCACCAATGAATAAAGTTCCTAATTCTACACTAAGCTCATCCTTTGGGACATCAATCTCATCTGCTTCTTCCTCAAGCTTCTTCCACCAGGGTGCTTGCATATGCTTCAGGGTGGTGAGATGGGCCTGCTTGGCCTTGGCTGCCACAGGCCTGGATCTACTTAGGAAAAGCTCAGGTTCTTTTCCTTCTGCCTCCTTCAGACTTGGTGCTTCTGTAGTAAACAGAAAATAAACAGGTGAGTGGAAGAGTTCTGTAACAAACAAACAGGAACTTAGAAACTACAGAGTTGGAACTCTGCAATAGCAGGCAGAAACAAGGTCCCAACTGAGTCTACTGTGACATGTAGGTGGCATGTGACTATTCATAAGTTATAGCGCACTCTTCTGTGTTTAAAGGGGAAGAATAAAAAAAGAGGTAGATTTTTTTTAAGATGGATTATTTAAAAGAGCAGGAACTTTTAAGATAACAGCAGAATCCTTATAGATGAAAGGCTCAGTTCCAGCCACCTATCCATTCAAAGATACAAAATTTGCAAGTAACAGCACTAAACAGAGGACCTTGGCCCTTTCTGCGCCACAAATACTAAAAGTGTTTCAGATGCCATCTGAACACTGGCTTCATGGCTAAATGCACCAGTGGTAGTGAGAAGCAGATGAATTAATTTTTGTGAAAACACTTCATTAAAAATATAAAATGGCAGCATAACTACTGCCATCATCTACTTTTAATATATGTTCAAAAAGCTTTCATACTATATAACAGAATCTGGCTATTAGGGCTCAACATCTTTAAAATTAATAACTTTTCTGAGTTGATACATATCAATGTATGATATGTACTGCTGAGGGAAGCAGTCAAGAAGGTTACAGGATCTGCATCATTTGAAAACATTGTGTGCTGATATAATCTAGAAGTAGAAATTTTTGAGGATAGGAGATGGACTAATAGACCACTAAATGGTGTTTTCCTTCTGAAGATTGTGGATGTCACAAAATCTTGCATAGCCTGTTCCTTTTAGGAAACAAAAATGGAATGAGTACATACTCACTAACTGTTCAATGTTGGTGCTAATCTGGGCCATCAGTGCCTCCCTGTGCTGTTGGGCTCTCTCTTCTAGAGCCCTGCCCATGAAGTAGTGTTGCAGTTGTTCTTGTGCTTGGGAATGGAGCTCCCTGCTGGTCACATCTGATATCTGAGAGCCCTGAGAACAATGAACAAAAAAACTGTCACATGAGGGACACATATATCAAAGTATGTTTCACATAACAACTTAGTAGAGGTTCTAGAATGCTTAGCTGTCTCTCATCAATTGAATGTTTTGGTTGATATCTACCTTGTACTCTTGAGCAAGTATTAAATAGCCTCTTAAAAGAAGCTTTACATGAAAATGCAGGTGGGCAAGATTCTTTTTGATATGCTCTTAGACCTCACTTTCTCACACAGTATGGTATTCTGGGAGAAGAGATACGATTGAGAAATCAGTGAAAATTACAAGTGCTTTGGTAAAGACATTGGCCTGGAAGAGGAGTAACAAGACCAATCCTTTTGCTCTGGACCCCCTCCCCACCTTGCTTCTTATCCTATCCCTACTCCCAAACTTATCTAAACCATAGTCTTATAATGGCTTCTAATTTCACAGAACAAGGGACAAAATCATTCAAAGGACCATATTCTTTTGGCTAGTCAGCTACTTTAAAGGGAACTTAACCTAATTAGTTTGGACAAGGATAAAATAAGCTCAACAATGAAGCTGATAAAGCTTCTGACACCACAGCTTTCTCAAATATTCTAGTTCCTGGATCTTGGATGCAGCCCTGTTCCAGCTAACATCTTACTTTTCAGCCACAGAATAACAGCTGTACTAGAGTATGGCTAAAGCAGCATTTCTTTTTTTAAACAGGAGAATGCATCACAATCACACACAGTGCATTAAAAAAAGAGATCAAAGACCTAAACAAAAGGGCTAAAACTACAAAACCCTTAGAAGAAAAGACACAGAAAAAGCTTCATGATATCAGATTTGGCAATGATTTCTTAAATGTGACACTGAAGTCACAGACAACAAAAGAAAAATTAGACAAATTGTACTTCATCAAAATGAAAAAGTTTTCTGCATCAAAGGACACTATCAATAGAGTAAAAAGGCAGCCCACAGAATGGAAGAAAATGTTTGCAACTCATATATCTGATAAGGGATTAATATCTAGAATATGTAGAGAACTCTCCAAACTCAGCAACACAAAAACAACCTGATTAAAAAATGGGCAAAGGACTTGAAATTTCTCCAAAAAAAAAAAAGATATACAAATAGCCAATAAACACATGAAAAGATTTCCAAATCACTGATTATTAGAGAATACAAATCCAAATCACAATACCACTTTACATTCATTAGGATGTGAAAACAATAAATGTTGGTTAGGATGTGAAGATCCTCTTGCTGATGCAGTATGGAAAACCAGTGACTTGAAGTGAAGTCTCCATTACTATTGATTTTACCTCTATGGTCCATGTAATTATAAGAAGACTCCAAATCTATTAACTATGGTACAGCAACTGCATTACCTCATGCCAACAATAAATGTACATATACAACTGAGAGGCTTATTTGCTGGTATCATGCACTGCAATAATGTAACACTGGTACCATGGCACAAAAGCCTACATACTGGATGTCTTCTGATATAGTCATCCACTTGTTGCTTCAGTTCAACTCTGCGTGCATCAGTGAGTTCTCTGAGTCCTTGCCAAGGAGCAAATATTTTCTTTTTATTACAGCATTTTGCTAGGAATTTAAGAGTCTGGGACAAAAAAAAAGAAAAGATTTGTGATTTTTCTTCCCTAATAGAACTATTTTCTTCCTACAGCAATATATGGTAGTGACAATAGTTGTTAACCCTTAGTGTGTATGGGGAGAGATATGGGATTGTGACATGGGTGACAAAGGACAATAACTTTATCGTTATATTCTTACGTAGTGTTTTAATATTTTACAAGGATATACTCATGTATTATTTATACAGAAGGCAATAAAGAGAAAAAAATAGGAAATCAGCTTTGGATTCTAGTCTTAACTCTCATCCCTTATAAAACTGATCTTGGGCAACTCACTCAATCTCTATTGGACAGGTTCTATGTCTACAGAAAACAGGGACCCCAATTCTACTTAGCCAAAGGATTGCAAAGATCAAGGAAACAGTATATAAGAAAAAGCTTGGTAAATGAATGTGCCTTCTCCTGTCCTTCAGAATGAATTCCTGATAAGAACTCTTGTAACAGGAAAGATCTGGAGACAAATTTGAAATTATTCTGCCCAATTTTTTTTCACTCTTCTCCCTTCTTTGTAGTTTTTATTTTCATCAAAGTTAATATGTTCACATTGTTTAAGGCAAGGGTTGGCAAATTATGGCCCACAGGTTAAATCCAGCCTGGTGCCTGTTTTGGAACAGCCGAAGAATAGTTTTTGACATTTTATATGATTACAAAGTTCAAAAGGAAGAGAATTATTACATGACCTGAAAATCAAGCGAAATTCAAAATTCAGTGTCTACAAATGTTTACTGAAACACAGTCACACTCATTTGTTTACATACTTGTCCACAGCTTCCTTTGTGCTACAACTGTAGAGTCGAATAGTTGCAAGAAACTGCATGACCTGCAAAACCTAAAATATTTTACTATTTGATGCTTTCCAAAAATTTGTTTATGTAACTCTATTGTTTAAAGTGTCAGTTTTAGAAGACTTGTTAAAAACCTACAGTTCTCTGCCCACTTATACTGTCCTCTCCCCCAAAGACAACTTCAGTTCTTTCAGGTTTTTCTTCTGATGTTTACCTCCATCTACCTTTTTGTGATTTTTTTCAGTAATAGGTATTATCTACTGACTTTCTTGTATGAAGGGTAAGGACTTAGCTCTTTCACAAATACTTTACATATCTCCAAATATCCATTATTAAATCATAGTTTTAGTTAATGTTAAAGATAATGTTCAGTGTTTAAATTATTATGACTACACAAAGGCTATTCATTTCTCGACCATACAGTATGTGATGATTACTTCTTCTTAGTTGCATATTTTTATTTTTACTGGAATTAATAATTCTATTATTTTCCTGTGCTTATTTTTCTATATATTTATCACTCATTATATATCACAACCTGTGCCCTAATTGTTCATACATTAAAACAAATCAGGAAATCTGTCAAATTAATTTTCTTGGACACACATATTCTAGAGCTTTCTGACTTGCTCCAATCTGGATCAATTATTCTCTATTCTTGGTGCACAGCTGTCATTCCTAGATCCCCATTATCCATCATCTTGGTGATTCTTTTTATCTTTCTTTTGTGTTTTCTGGATTCCATGTTGTCCTTCCTTAGGTTATTCTTTTGTTTCAGAGACTTTGTGATGCATAAAAATGTCTTCAGTCTATCCTTACCTTTAATTGATGGTCTGGTTGGATGTAGAATTCTAGTTGGAAATCATTTTCCCTCAAACGTGACAGCCTTACGCCAATACTTTTTAGTTTCCAATGATGCTGTTGAGGAGTATTTTTCTCCCCAGAGCATTTCACAGTAAAGTGAAATGAATGTGAGTGTATTTCTGTCACTGTATTGGACATTCAGTCAGTCCTTTTAAACTAAACCACATGACATTCAGTTCTGGGAAATTTTAAATCATTTGATTTCCTCTCCTCCAGTTTTTTTTTTTTTCTTTGCTTCAAATGTTTTTTATTTTTTTCTTTGTTTCAAATGTTTGGATGTTTGACCTTCTAGACTGGTTCTCTTTTCTTTTTCCCCTGCTTTCTAGATTTCCCAAAACTTTTCTTCCTAGCCCTTTTATTATGTCTTTTATTTTTTGTCAAATTTTATTTTGTTTCATGTTATATAGCATCTTGGTTTTGTTTCATGTATTATTTTCTTTTAGCTCGCTGAGAAAAGAATATATTTTAAAAAAAGTTTTCTCTCTGCAATATCTCTATTTCCACCAAATAGTTTTATTCTGTTTGTTTCAGCCTTAGCTTCCCTCAGATGTGCAGTAATACTTTCCGCTGATGTTTAACAATGGGCACTAAAAAGCTGTTTAGAAGTGCTGAGCAGGTGGGTAGAGTTTATCTACTATATACTTCTTTACAGGGCTTCTGAACTGGGCTGTTTCACTGGACTACCTCATTGTGAGTATATGTGTAACTATTCTCTTGCACTGTTCAGATTTCCTAAAGAAAATGCTTTCAACCTACCGTTTACAGGATATAAGCCTGGCTGATAGCACTGAGAGCTAAGAAGACAAAAGGGGCTGGAGGTTGTCGTTGTCACATTCAGTATATAAAATTTCCTTAATATGCCTATTTTTACTATAGTAGTCAAGCCTTCAACTGTGCTTGCATTCTCCTATTGAGAGATTCTTCTCCTTTTCTTCTATTCTTCCCTTTTCTTGATTTTTCTTCCTTGCTTGTCCTTCCTTCCTCTACCTTCTGCTTTTATTTATTTATTTATTTTTCTTTTGTTTTTTTTTTCCTCCTGCTTTTAGTATCAAGCCAGGCTTATGATGCTATGCTGGGAACTCAGAGTAAAGTTTCCAGAACAGAGGAATTTTTACCCTTAGATCAGAGAGGTCCACCTTGACATCTCTTTCTCTCTTTTCCTCATTCTTTGTCATTTTAGGACTCTCTGAAATTATACTTATTTCCCAACGTTTATTTATTTTTTCAACTGCCAATGGTTTGTTTCAGTAAGTGCTTTTGTGGTTGGTCTTTAACAGATATGTATATATGGTACTTTTCTGCTATAATCAAGTAGCAAGAATTAGCTATCATTTTGGCTCTAGAGAGCAGACACCAACAAACATCAACTTCCTTCTGAGCAGCTGCTGCTGCTGCTGCTTCTAAAACAACAATTAGGTTTATTTGCTTGTGCCAGGAAATATCTCACATATACTGCTATAAAAACCATGTCTATCACTTTAGTGTGGAAATCTTTAGAAGCATTGGCAAAGTCAGTTTTGGGTGGATGTCACAAATGGAAAATTCTGTAAGGCAGCCAGACCTGCCCCTGTGCTTGTCACTAGTTTCCAATCTTTGATTTCCAGGTCTGGGCTCTTTCAAAGCCATTTTTCACATTTCTGAAATCGAGAATGGCTTGAGAAATCTCTTCATTTATATTCAACAAAAATGAGCCTAGAGTAAAAGGAGACATTCAGAAAGTCCTGGGTGACAAGAATATTTTCTTTTACCACTAAAATGGTACGTATTTCTGTAGTTCTTAATTTGAAACAAACTTAGGCATATCTGAACAGCAAATGGTTATTTTCCCAGCATCAGATCCCCAAGGACTGTAAAACAGGTTTTTTGACTAGCATTGTGTATGATGATAAAGACCAAACCAGATAAACAAATGCAATTATATCTTACTTATCCACTGCAGGCTGTCATCAGCAATGGCACTCTTTTTATTCAAAACATTCTGAGGTTTGATTCTATCAGAGTCATTTTTGTAATTTTAGTTCTTTTTATCTTCTTTACTTTTTTAAATTGAGGTATAACTGACATATAATATTATACTAGTTTCAGGTGTCCAATATAACGATTCAATATTTGTAAATATTGGGAAATGATTGTCACAATTGGTGTAGTTAACACCCATCACCATACAGTTACAGAATTTTTTTTTTCTTGTGATGAGAACTTTAAAGATTTACCGTAGTTGTCAGTTAAATAGCACTGGCTAAAGTCAAGAACTGAATTGATCTGATTAAAAAAACTGGCAAATCTTATCATAGGTTTGGTGTCTCCACAGTATATGAGGCTATGTCCTTACATGAGGCATCTAAGTCATTTCTGAAAACTAGTACCACCTCACTGATGATAAACAGAAGATTACAAAAATTTCAAGTCAAGAAAGCATCACATTTTGGATTCTTTAGAGGTCAGCACACTTCCATGTTGAACAACTGGTTCTCCTAATGGCTCCCCAGGAATTAGGACGAAATGGCTTCTCTCAGGATCCTTGTTCTCCACCTGGACACTGTTGCCTTCCCTGAGCACGGCTGCGTGATGAGGTTCTATCTTTCGTTGTGCGTTACTAGGTCCAATATTCACATTTCCAGATATGGTATAAATGAAGCTTGTCCACCCTTTAGGAATAGGCTGGGAATGCTTTGCTCCTTGGTCCAATCTGAAGTCCAAATATAAGGTTGGTGTGTAAGTGTAAATCTTGGACTTGATTCCCAAGGATTTTCCAGAAATGACAGCAATGGTCACACCATCCTTACTGGGTTTAGGCATTTTGTTGCTTTTCAGTAACTGGTTACCAAGGCTCCACCATCTTTTGTGAGCTCCTCAAACTAACCCACAGTTGTATGCTATGGACTGACTCATCTGAGCAAGGAATCTCCACGTGAACAATGCCCCAGCCCATGGTCATCCACTGCAGGTCTCCTGGGTTCAAATGACCAGCATGCCCACAGAAGTTTTCGTGGGCCATGCTGCCCCCCTTCCAGGAGGTAAGATACTGTTTCACAACCTCGGTGTGGGTGATCAGGAAATCTGCCTGGTCTACTGCCTTTAAATTCATCAAACAGTAAAAATGGATCCAGATTTTTAAACTCGGGTCAGCCGATGCTTCTGCGGACCCAAGCTCCAACTCCTTCTGACTGCTCTCAGCTGAGTACTAAGAGGGTAACCTTGGAGGACAGCATACTGAAGGCTAAAAAGAGAGCATTCTGAGGCTTAGCGCATTGCAGTACTCTGCAGAAAGAAAAGTCATCTGCCACTTGCACCAAATTGAGAGGACCTTTTAAATATCTCTGGCCATCTCCCTCAGAGACTCCCCTGGGAATCTAAAGCTGGCCAGGGAGGGCGGGGTCTTGCTAACTGATCAACAGCACTGGCCTCACCCCACCCTGTGGGCGCCCAGTACCCCCTCGTGCTTGGGGGCCCCTTCTGAGCTTCTTAAAAGATGAAAAAGCAAGAAAAGAAAATCCTAGAGCATTAAAAGGGAAAAGACAGCTAATTCTTCAAATTTAATTCTAATACTAACTATACCACTACAGAGAACTCCAACTTGTCTATGTGAGTAAGGATTTGTAATCTGAAACTAGTAGGTTTACATAAAAGTCTTCTTGAATTTTAGCTATCTGAGAAACAATGCTTCTCTTTTACACAAAGTGAGGGACAGAAGGTAAACAATAGTTCCGGCCTTTGTCTGCCAAGTACACTAATAACCAGTTCCTCCTGAGGGATAAGTTCAATGAAATGATACTCCTACTTCCTTTTGTGAAGCTGATAATTATTTCCTTTTCTTTCTTATCCAGGTCACTGAATTGCTAACAGAAATATAAGGTAAGGCAAATATGTAACTTTAAATTTTCTGGGAGGCACAATAAAAAGGTAAAAACAGGTGAAATTAATATTTTGCACGTACTGAATTACATAAGTGTAACTTAATATATGTAAAATATTAGCACTTCAACATGTAATTAAGATTCCACACTTTCACTGCACCACTGTAGGGGGCACAGGTTCCATTTCTGGTGGGGGAATTAAGGTTTTGCATGCTGCCCCAAGGCATGGCCAAAAAGAAAAAAAAAAAGAAGGTATAAGGACCCAAAACACTGATATCCACAGGTCCACGGATTAATCCTTAGACCGCTTTGCTTAAGCAGAGGGTAAACAGCAGGTATGGGTGTGACTCAGTGGCAGTGTGGTACAGGACTGTTTGCTGCACACATGGCCTGAAACACCCAGAAGAGCCTGAGAAAGATGGAGGCAGCAAACATCTCTTCCTATTTCCCCAGTATTTACTCTGTTTTTTTAACGGTTTAAAAAAATCTTTGTAAGAGCTTAATCAGAGAAATCAACAAAGAGACTGTTCAAAATCTATCACCATGAAAAACTGAAATGGATCTACAGTTTAACAATAAGGGATTATAAAACTAAATGCTCATGACCTGAAATCCTAATATGAACATTAACCATGTATAAGTAAATAACTAGATATTAGGAAAACTGGTCATTAAGTGAAATACACAGCTTTGTGCTATGCTTTTCCAATACAATAAAATATTACTATGCTCCAGATAAATCCCAGGAAATCATCATTTAAGAACACCATTCTATAATTCGAGAATTATAATGATCTAATTATACCTAATATATTATGTGTGCACTAAAAAGCATCCAATATGATACTCTGCTCTTACATAGGACTTTACAATTGACAAAATACTTTCCCATAAATTAGGTCATCTGATCCACATAACAACTGAGTGAAAAATACAGGGTAGACATTCATTCATACGTCAAGCACATGCAGGAAGCAGACAATAAACAGATTCCTTATCCTTGAGATGCTCATAGCTCAAGTGAGAAAGAAAAAAATTAATAAATAGCAACACTGCATTTTGGTAAATGATGTACAAGGGTCTATGGAAATACTAAGGACTGAATGTCTAAATCATTTTGGCCAGTGATAAGGATGTTTTTTCTCATTTTATAGAGGAAGAAACTAAGGCTCAGAAAAACTAAATGACTTGACCAAGACTTTACAGCAGGTAAACAGCAAAGTCAGGTTTGAATTCATGTCTTTGCCTCCTATTCCAGTACTCTTTTTACTACATCAGACTCACTGCTCTCTGAAGTGTGACAGCTGCTTTATACTCCATAAGAGACGGCCTCTGCTGGCGAAAATTTTTCCTTTCCCTGTACCCTCTCCAATGTTTCTGGATAATCAACGCTGATTTCTCTTCTATTTCCCGATTATGTTTTTCCACCTGACCTAAAAAGATGACAGACACTATTACAACATACTCACTTCTAATGCTTTCTCAAGTTCTAGAATCAGGACAATGAAAGTAATAACAATCTTGCATTCTTTTATTTTTTTCATTATTGATTTTCCTAATTCTATTATTTTACAAGTTACAAGATTTTAGAAACAAAGAGCTCCAAAAGCTTTCTCAGATTATGCATCTTCTTTAGAAAAAAGACTCATATAATTTTTTTGTGTTAGAGGAATAAGAAAAGGGCTAAAAATCCAATAGCAAGAACATTTAGAAAAAAATCACAAGTAAATAGAAAGTCATTTAGTACCATCAAAGGAAAGCGCACATTGTATATATGTGTTATCTACTCTATGTGGTTCTAAATTCCTCTTTAGTCACTCACTTGGTTCTACAGATGACTTTTCTTTTTACTTTCTGGGACTTGATCAGCATAAAGCCTAAGGTTCACATAGCTAAGTGATAGAATAAGGCAGAAGGTAAAAATAAAAAAGGATATATTTGAGAGACAGTACAAAAAATTGAAAGTATTTAGTGGTGAACTAGATGTGGAGGGAGGGAAAAAATTCCAGGACGTCTCATAGATGGGACACTAAATAGACTGTTGGTGCAATTACCTGAGAGACAAGGAATACAAGAAAAGGAAATCAGTGGGGCAGAAAATGACTAGTTTTGGGGATGCCTGTGGATAGCTAAGTAAAGCTAACCAATAGGCAGCTGGCTACAGAACTGTGCTGTCCAATGTAGTAGGCACCAGCCACAAATGTCTACATAAATTTAAAAAAGGAAAATAAAATTTTAGGTTCTCAACTGCACTAGTTTCAAGTCAACACCTACCTCTATACATTGGTACTTTGCAGATATATACAACATTTCATTTTGTAGAAAGTTCTATTGGGCAGGGCTGGTCTAGAGCTTAGGAGAGAGGGTGAGAACGCAGGCAAGATTTCAGAGTGCTAAGCACTCAGCCGGCAGTTGAAGCTACAGTTATGGATGGGACACCCCAGGAAGAGCAACATGAGAATAATGGGGTAAGGATGGAACACTGGGAAACATCTGTATTTAAGGGAAAGGAAGAGAAATAAGAGGCTAGTGAAGGATACTGGGAATGAACAGTCGAAGGGGGAAGGAGAAGAACAAAAAATGAATCGTGAAACGACTCAGATCTCCCAGACTACACTTTAATATTAATTTTAGCTTAGCATGTCGAAGGTGGCAAGAAGGTATCACAAGGTTTGTACTGAGGTATAGATAAAGTTCTGAGGGCAGAATGCAGCAATATTTTAACACCTTGCTTAAATTCAAGGGGGTTCTTTCTTTATGTCAAAAACAGCTGTCTTTAAGCATAAAATTTTATGTTTCACTAATTTATCTGAAAATTAAGAAAAAAATTAGTGGAGAGAGTGCTCATCATCAACTAACAGGCCTTAATAAAAAAAACAGTAACTTTTTTTTGACTCAGATTTAATAAGATTTATCTAAAAAAGGAGAAACAGGGAAAAGGTCCACATTTAAAAAAAAAAAATCATCAGGTAGCTAGGAAATTTGGTTTATTAAAAGTTAACTTAATCAGTCTTACACTTATAAAACTGATACTGCCACACACCTGGATGAATTATTTCAAGCATACTCAGCCGTAATTCTCGGGAAAGTCTCATGGCTCTCTGCCTTTGAAGTTGCAGTTGTAGTCTGCGGTCCTCTTCTTCCTTCTGTCTTCTTAGCTTCAGTAACATCTTTGCTCGTTTAGATCTGTGATGGAAACATTAAGTACACACAATTTTCATAATCATATGTCCACTAAAGAAGTATAAGAAAAAAGGCTTAACCTCACTAGTAATAATATAAATACAGACAGCAAAAAAAAATTTTTAAAGATAATTCCTAGTGTAGTTAGAATATAATGAAATAAGTTTTCATGTGCTGCTGTACAACCTTTCTGAAGAAATATTTTGGATATATGCATCAAAATATTTTTGGAGAAATATTTAAAATATGCATCAAAGGTCTTAAAAATGTTAACCAATTAATTATATTTCTAATATTTTTCTTAAGGAATATCCGATACGTATGTAAAGATTTATGTTCAAGGATGTTCTCCATAGCATTACAACAGTAACACGTTGAAAACAAACCATATGTCCTACAATAGCGAGTTATATCCTACACTTATCTGAGTGATTGCTGTCTGCAATCATTGTCCCTAAGGCAAACAAAGAAGAGACACAGTTATGCCCTTGAGCTCAGTTTCAAGGGGAAGTTGAAGGGTAGTAGAATATGCCACTTTGGTATAAACACTGTTTGAGCTGGAGGCAAATGAGAATTAGAAAACATAGAAAGCAGACTTCCCAGAGCATCTCTTAATTGATTAAAAGCAGAAACAGCTGAGAAATGAGGACTGCCATAAATGCTCCCTCCGAAGGAAGTTTTATGGCCATGGAGGTGGGAAGTTGATGCTGACAGATCTGCACAAATAACCCATATCTTCCATTAGTTCCCCAATATATTTACCTTTCCCAGTATAGTTACCTTCCCAGTTTGCTGCCCTTAGAAGCCTAAAATCCTTTTCTTTTCACCTGTCACTTGTCTATAAATTATTCTTTGTTAATATCTATACAAGCCAAGTTCTTTTCTTTAGGTAAGAAGTGAATTTATTTAGAGATACACATTCCATAGACAGAATGCGGTCCGTCTCAAAAGGTGAGAAGGGCCCTGAGAGAAACACACTCCACAGAGTGTGGGCCATCTCAGAAGGCAAGAGCTACATAAGCCCAAATTCTAACCACTCCTTCAAGTTATGCATCATATCAGGTTTCTTCCATGTGATGTGTGCTACACACATTAAGAAACTGTTTTTCTCTTGTTAATCTGTTTTTGTTTTTGTCAGTATAATTTTCAGGGCTCCAACCAATGAAGCTAAAATGGGTAGAGGGGAAAAATTGTTTTCTTTCCCTACAAAGTCAAACAAACAAAATTAAAATACCTAAGTATCAGCACCATGATAGAAGTAGGTAAATTGTGAGCTTTCCTGAGGGTAACTGAGGCAGCTGTTAGCTGCTTCAGAAAACAGTACTTAACAGAAAACAAAGTTTCTGACCATGAAAAATGATTAAATAAAAAAGAAATCCCCAAGGAAGTGCTTTAGCAAGGTGTGGCTATAAAAGAGTACCTCTTGTTGAATCCAAAGCTCTGATGAATCTAGGTCCATAACTGTGAGTGGTGTGCAGCCCCTCCCGCCCCAAAAAACATGGGAGAGGAAAATTACTCTGAGATAATGACCTGACCACAAAGAGACATAAATAACCTTTGCAGAAAGCCCAGGTACAAGGGAAGTAAAAGAAATTTGCATAAACTGTTGCAACTAATAGAAGAGGAAAGGTGCTGAAGCCTGGAGCAAACTGGAGATTAAAAAATTAAAAACTCATTACAATGTGAGATTTAAATAATTTTGGCTTCATGGCTAATGTCTTTTAATGGAAACATTTATAATCAGTCTGGTGTTGTTACATAAAGCAATGGAATTTCTATTTTAAAATAGTGGAATCTTAATTAGATTCCATAGATACCCTTCTAAGTGGACAAAATCTGTAATCCTAGGATACTTTTAAATAAAGATTTTAATATTGCAAAGGAAAGTAAACTGGCAAATTTGGAACTACTGTAAGACTAAACATTAAAGGTCTGAATCCATGGCATAAGGGCACCTTTAAGTGTAAGAGGATACACAGCTGAGAATGACAGTAAGTAGAATCCGTAAGTGATAACTACTCTGAGTTTACTACGAAGGTAAAGCTGTACCAAGAACATCTCAGACTCTTGAACAGAAGAATATACACAGTGACTCCCCAAATATTCATCATTTCTCACATTTATTTGATCAAAGAAATACTTTTAAAATATTTTTTAGAAAGCAGCTAGTAGGACAGACAATAAACTTTGAGCAATGCTGCAACTGATTATTCTTGCCTCTCATGAGTACCATGTATTTAACAGATCTGTCTGCCCGACTAGATCTGTAAATCTTCAAGGGCAAAAAATGTGCCATATGCATCTTCCTCCCTACCACATTCTAAGTGCCCAGTAACACGCTAAAACCCTTTCTATTATTTTAATCTTGTGAAGCATGTAAACATTTATCCCAATCTTATAGATGGGAAATTTGAGGCTAAGAGGGGTGGGGCAACTTGTCCGAGATCATTCAGCCCATAAGTTGCTGAGGAGGGATACAAACTCAAGTCTAACTCTCCCAATACCTAGCACAGCCTCTGGCACATATTAGGCACTTGAAAAATGTTTAAAAAATTAATGCTTTTTTTGCTACCCCAAAAATCATGCCCAATGATATTAATAACTTAAGTCTTCTCTGAAGGAAACTTTTATCAGTGAAAAGAATGTCCACTGGGGGACACAGTTAGGCAGAGTGGCTTTAATACTTAGCACTAACCCATCCAGATTCTTAGAGGCAATGGAAAGAAAACACAGACAAATGACTTAGCTCCTAAGGTCATTAATGATAAAGTAGAGCCATCTCGGAAGTGATTTCTCATGCAGCCTAACTTAAAGCTAAATTTTAGTTCACTATTTTAAAACATATTTGTAACTGAGAAAAGCAGCTGTAGCTATTAAAAGTACAGTTTCAGTTTTCTTAAAAAAAATTGACTTCTGGAATATGCAAGTTACACTCTAGTGAACTAAAATTTAGCTTTAAGTTAGGTTACATGAAATCACCTCTGAGATGGCTCTAATTTATCAACAGTGACCTAGGAGCTAACTCATTTGTGTGTGGTATGTGTGTGCTCTTTTCATTGCCTCTAAGAATCTGGATGGGTTAGTCATGTAAAAACTGGGCCGTCTTCAGTATTTCATTTTTTGTCTACTTGAAATAGAGATAAATGACAAACCATGTCATATCTCAATGACCATATCTATACATGCCACACTTACTGAAGAAAATCAGGTTAACATACTTAAACCTTTTTGTACTCATACACATTTTTACCATAACTACATATGAACAATTATGGCAACTTTTAGCTTTAAGGGTTTAATGAGATAATTGACCATTACTGGCTCCTTCTGTTAGGACTTACTTGTTACATTAGATTCCTGTCTTACATTATGTCCTTAGCTTTTGAAAGTACATTTGGTTAAGGAAATGCTGGTACTCAGAAATGTATGAAGCAAGAATGAAAGCAAGAATGAAAAAGATTAGAATACTGAAAAAGAAAAAAACAAACCCAAACTCTTAAGTTTTCACTCAGCTGTACTCTAATAAGATATATCTAGCCCTCTCAGATCATCATTCCTCTCACCCCAATTTTTTACCTGAAACTCCTCTGCAAAGTAATCACAGCAGATGGAAGCTTCTTTAATCTCTTTCTAGTTTGGAAACCCTTCCAATAAGCTTGAATCAAGCAAGCTGCTTGATGTAGTTTCTGAAATTAAAAGCCAGAATTAATTTAGAGACATCTCTAGGAAAGTCTTTTTTAGAAGTTTACTTATTAAAATATCAAGCCTGGGCAAGTATTAATCTTCCTCTTTAATAAGCTGAGCAGGAGGCAATATCTGCATAGGCCCAGGAAAGGGAAGGCTGAAGAATACTAAACCTGATCTCCCAGAGGAGGCTCAGTTAGGCAATATCTAGAACCTATTCAAGATGCAGTCTGGTTAGTTTCAAATTCTCCCTGATTAATCTCACTTCCATTCCCATTACATAGTTTTGCTTATTTAAAGTTTTAACACCTTCGCTTCACTTCCTATGGCTGGCTTCATTTATTCAAAAATTCAAGGGTATGAGGGACTCTTTATATAGGTTTAAAAAAAAAAGGCTTTCGGGCTAAAAATTTAAACCATAAACAACTCCCTCTCCCATCAAACTACAGCTGCTCTGGATGTTAGGGGAAAATAAGTAAAGGAATGGGAGAGAGAGCAAATAAAAGATTCAAGAGACTACCACTATCCAATATTTTGAAACAAAATGTTTACTGAAATGTTAGTAAATATCATGCAAATTATTTTTATAATTTAATACCTGTTCTTCTACTTCCTGATAGACCTTAGGGCTTAAAAGACCAATGAGCTGTGTAAGTTCTTGACTAAACTCTGTCCCAGGCTCTTGTTTATTTAGTAGACTTCTAAGTCCTGAAATGCAATAACAAAGGCACAACTATTAATAATAAACTATGATTTTGTTATCTAATCAGAATTAATCTGAGGTTAAAAAGTCTAGTTTAGAAACAAATGAAAACAATAACAAGATTAATCACATGATTTTTCTTTTTCCTTTTCTCAAAAACTTCTAGATTGAGGTCTTTAGAATTTTCTACTGTCCTAAGAGTTCTTATGTGCTCACTTGTGAGATGTGATGCAAAAGCTGTCTAGTCAACTTTTTTAATTAAAAAAAAAAACAGGGAGTGGAATCATTGTGGTAAGTCAAAGGGTAGAGACATACAGTTGTTTTTTTGTTGTTATTTGAACATAAATACCTCAAACAAAACCATTTTAAAAAAGATAATAAGGGCATCCCTGGTGGCACAGTGGTTAAGAATCTGCCTGCTAATGCAGGAGACATGGGTTTGATCCCTGGTCCCAGAATATCCCACATGCCCAGGAGCAACTAAGCCCATGCGCCACAACTACTGAGCCTGTGCTCTAGACCCGCAAGCCACAATTACTGAAGCCCCTGCGCCTACAGCCCATGTTCCGCAACAAGAGAAGCCACCGCAATGAGAAGCCTGTGCACCACAAAGAAGAGTAGTCCCCGCTCGCTGCAACTAGAGAAAGCCCGCACACAGCAACAAAGACCCAAAGCAGCCAAATAAATAAATAAACTAATTTTAAAAAGGTAATGAATACATACTGAGTAAATGCATGTCCTATGGAAGCAGGTTATTAGTTACTATTAATTAAAGGAAGTTATTATTAAATAAAAATATACAGTAATATATATAATTTGGGTTAAATCAATAGGTTCCTGAGCATTTATTAGAGAAGTGCTATAACATTAAAATACTGCACTTTCACCCCAAATTAAAACTGAGTAGTAATATAAGTTACAGAGTAAGTACTATTTCCAGGGCATGGAGGAATGATGTATTATCATGTATGTATGCAATACAAAAAATAAGTAAGGGAAAATGGCCTTGGAGTGTACAATTAGGGAAGCCACATCATTCCATATCTTATACTTTCTTCAAGACTCAAGTTCTCAGCAGTATTAATAACTGTAACATATCTTGAAGAAACTGAATAAGTTCTACTGTTAGGAAAGGGAGACAGAGTAAGATGAAATTCCTTCAGGATGAACACTGTTGGATATTGACATTTCTGTAGAAGAAATCTAATTATAGAAATAAAAAATATGTATCTGGCACAATATCATCTACAGAGTTTTATTACAAGCACTTCTCTCCCTCTCTATTCCTATAATACATAAAATAATTACAATGTTCACAGTAATGACTCATGCAAAGTAAGTCACTAAAGTGCTTCCAAATCATCAAGAATGATTAAAGGCCACTGTAATAGTTTTGGTATTAAATATATCACATTATATTCTAATTCCTGAAATTTTATATATAATATAACCCTGCATTAATAAGTATATTTAATGAACCAGAAACCTACTTCTTGACCATACTGAATAAGAAAATGTAATGAACTCATGGCTCTGGCTAGCAAAGAAATAAAACAAAGCTAACATATAACTTTGCTTAGCAGTTGGGAAAAAAAAAACTCTCTGAGTAATTTTGGGTAAACTACCTACATCTTCCATACCTCTGTTTCCACTGCTATATAATGAGGAAAAGAGTAAACATCTCACAGGATTGTTATGAAGATTAAATATCTTAATACACATAAAGTATGTAGAATAATATCTGACACATAGTAAATGTTCAATTAAATGAAAGCTATTATATGGTAATGGTAATACACTGAGTCCCTTCCTTCTCAAGTTTTCTGACTTTCTATACACATATATGTTTGATTTTGGAGGTGAGGGAGATTTTTTGTTTCTTTTTGAGAAAAGGCAGTATAGGCGTTAAAGAGTAATTATTAATTGATGTAAAGATCAAAAGTGCTGTCAATCCCTCAAGTACAGCTCTATTTTCTTTTTACTACACCATATGGTATATTCAATACACAACCTTTTTGTTAGAGAGGGAACAAATATTCACTGTAACCTCGTCAATAAAGTATCATATGCCATCCATTGATATATGAAGATGGCTGGATTACATAAAGTTTTTTTCCCTGAATTGTTATCTGTTGTGACCAAGTTTTATCTACACACTTCAGTTACTGACTTTTTAAAAACACAGATATTTTGTTTTCCATAAACCATTAATAAAAATGTTCTTTTTGAGACTCTCAAGAAAAGAAAGAATATATGTACTACCTTTGTAGCAGGCACTTAGTCTCAGTAAAATCAAAATTTCCTGATGGGATTCAGCCATCAACAGTAGGAGCTTTGTAGTAGTACTTCTTATGACTGGACTAGGAGTTGATAAAAGTTTGAAAATAACTTCATCTAAAATTGAATGCAGGGTTTTCCCTTCTATTCTGAGTAAATCACCACTAATAGAACAAAATAAAAAAAAATGTACTGTTACTAAATGACGCATAAGTATCACAACAAATTAAACATAAAAGGTGCAGCAACTTAATGCCTGTGCCCTGATCCATGAAGATAACCAATATTTTAAGCAGATAGCTTAGTTCCAAGAATGCATCACATTAAATCAATTAATTGAATTCTTACTGTATGTAAGGCACCATGCTAGGTAAAATAGGGAATACAAAGTAGCGAAAGAAACGTGCAATCAAATATCAGAGGAAAGATAAATATGCAAAATAGTAAATAGATGGTTCAAAAGCTTCAAGGCAATAATAAGAGGAAACTCACAGGACAATAAGTACGTGGTTCATTGCTTAATGATGTATGAAGACAAAAATGTTATAGGAATTCAATTATCACTTAATACAGAAGGAACCTTTTCTTTTAGTATTCCTTCATTATGTTAACAACCTCATGTTGCATTACTGATGTCATGAAAAATTATCTGAAACTTAGAAATAGTCAAAAGGGATTACTGGGTGTCCTTTTACTCACCCCACCAAGGAGTATGTGATTTTCTAGGGGTGTATACCTTTGACTATCCATTTATTACTGATTAGGATATTTTGCAATTCTGTAAAAGTAGACGTTGGCTTGTAGAAAGCAAATAATGGCAATGAGTTTATCTGAGAGCAATGCAAATAGATTCTTATTCAACAACAAAATAAATGACTTTTGTCCACTTAGGAAAAGAAACCGTAAAGGTCTACCATTCAGCTTCTGTGATAAAATGTTCTTCTGATCCCCTTCCATCCTCTACTTACAGATTTTTGATCGTTCTTTCTCAGTCTTCTTTGTGGGCTCCCCTTCCCCAATATACCCCTTAAAGGATTTCATTTTTTGGCCCATTCTTTTCCCACTCTATTCATATTTTCCACTAAGCTAATCTTCTCTCATGTTTTTAACTATCATTTTTAGGCTAACTCATAAGTCCATAATTCTAGTCCAGATTTCTTCCAGAAGTTGTCAGCGGACATTTGAGTTGTCTTGTCTTCGGCTATTACAGATAAGATGCTATAAACATTTGTGTACAAGTCTCTGCCTGCTGAACATATCTACCTACGTTGGACATAACCAATATTGAATTTGTTTTGGCTATACCACTGCCTATTATTCAATATAGAAAACTTGGTGTCATATCTGAATGCATCTTTTATCTTACTTTGTATCAAAATGCTCATGAAGACCTGATGATTTTTTATTTTGACCAGCTTCATTAAAGTATAATTAATATACAACAAACTGCACATATTGCAAAGTACAATTTGGTAAGTCTTAACGTTTCCCCATCACCATCAAGATAATGAACCTATCCATCACCCCCCAAAGTTTCCTTTTGTTTCACTGTAGTCCTTTTCTCCTTACCTTCCCTGGCACCCTTATTCCCAGGGAACCAGTGATCTGCTTTCTGTCACTATAAATTAATTCACATTTTCTAGAATTTCTACAATTCTAGAATTTTATACATAGTTATAATTGTAGATCCTATCTGAACATCATCAGTTTGCAGAAGTGATTTCCATAAGAAATGATTACTTTGTATTACTAACGGAACAGGGGGACAGAAAAAGAGATCAAAGCAGAGATTCTATGATGGCACAAGTTTGATTTTCTCATCTTTTTAAAACTAAATCAAAGTATGACCATTCCTGCTAAACTTCCTGCCTTTATATACTTTACAATAAAGAAAATTTTAAGATGTAGGCAGTTTCAATAACCAGATGCAGTTAAATTGCTTAAAATAATTTGACCTTTCAGATCTTGCTTTTATTTTGTTTGGATGATCCAGAATAATGCCCAGTCTAGTGGCTCTGTGTGAATTTCTGGTACTGCTCCTTTTAATTCTTTTGGATTACTTGGATTTCCATGATATTGGGTAGTTTCCTCAAAAGCATGTGTTGATCAGTAAGTACTCCATTAAAAACTTGAAGGGGACTCTGCAGATCTCTGGGGTTCTCTCTTTGTGTAGCTCTCTCCTCTATGGTATGCTCTCTTATGAACTCTAGCCTACTTTTCATCCTCTGCCATGTTGTTTCTTATCTCTGTGCACTTGCTTATGTTGTTACCTCTGCCTAGAAATACTGTTTTCTCTTCTTTCTCCCTGGCTAATCTCTCATCCTTAAAGTTTCATCTCAGTTGTTAGCTTCTCCAGGAAGTATCCCCCCTTCAGTTTGGTTTAGGAGCTCCGCTAATACTTGTGTACCCTCAAACATCATAACGTATTACACTGTAATATAATTGTGTTTATGTGTTAGTCTCTTCCACTACACTGTAAGCTATTTGAAGACAAGGTTCATATCTTAATCAATTTTGTAAACCCAATGACAGACAAATACTTGGCATGTATAATAGATGCTTAATAATTCCACATTAAACTGAAAGAATCAATAATTTCAACAGTGTTTACTCTGCCTTTCTATTTTAGCCTGGGAAAATTGCCTGTTACTTCTTTTATGCCCTTCTATAGCACCTGGCAAATACTGATCTTGCATTTTCCTAAATAAATATATGATTAAGCATTTTTTATTGTGATCCCAATATTTTCCTTCAGATACCACAGTAATTTTTCTTCTCTAAGCCTAAGATTTGGGCTAAAATCTTCAGCTCTGAGATAAGATACAAATTTGATAATAAATTTCCAGTCTTTTACAGTATTTTATATTCATTTTTTTCTGAAATACAACAGTATTGGAGCTTCTTAAATGTCACATACAAGTCACATGCAATTGATGATTTGAGGAAAACTTGAATAAAATTGGTAATGCTTCTGATAAAAAATAAAAAATTCTAATATTTTGTAAGGCCAAGTCACCTGTTGATCTGTAGTATGTTCTGTAGCATAGTCATGACCGTAGATCCTATTTGAACGTTGTCAGTTTGTAGTAAGTGCAAGAAATGATCACTTTGAAGTACTAGAGGAAGAGAAAAAAAGAAAGGTTAACATTCTATGTTGATACAACTGGGATTTATTTGTCCTTTCAAAACCAGATGAAAGCATAATCATTTCTGCTAAAATTTCTGCCTTTGTATACTCTGCAGCAGAGATTTTTCAGGATAGTTTCAATAACCATAATAGACAGCTATTCCATTTTTATGGACAGTTACAAACAAAGAAATACTAAGCTAAGAATTTATTTTTATCTCCCCTTAAATTAAAAATAAAATATAACATATCCTAAAACTGAATCTCCTTTTCTAGCAGTGATTTCAATGAAGACAATCAAATTTTCTGTGAAAAAGAGAGAATATGAAGGAATAGCAATGGTACAGGTGACTGTCATCAGCGGCTCATGTCCTGAAAAATTTAATTGTTACATAATGTATTATGTTTGCTAATATCATGTCTTAAATAATAATAAAATCATTACCCAGAAGAGTATTTGTTTTTATTGGTTTTTAATTTTTAGGTTCTGAGCAGCCAGTTATGAAGACTTAGCATTGGATGCTTATGTACGTCGCTTAACCTCTCAGAACATCTATTTCTATCTCTGTAAAACTAAAAATAATGGCTCTTTCACAGACTACCGTAAAATGTCCTAGAACAGGTGGGTTCCCAGAAAATGTCAGTTTATAGTCCTTTCTTCACTAACTGATCAGAATTTTAACTAAAGTGGGATCAGGTATGCTGGCAAGGCAGCTCTGTGAACACTACCCTAGCTTCTACAAAACAACTTTTCTTTTCCTCTTTCAATTTCCTGAGGGGACATATCTGATTTCTTCCACAGGCTAACTACTGTTCTTCATTTCTATTTATGTAATCCAGTATTTCAATATTTTACCAGATACCATTTTTTTTTAATGCTTAACAACTTCAAAAAACAATACCTCTACTATTAAATATTTTTATGGCTTCTAATTTTCTATTCTTCAATAGCAAAAAAATTCTCCTCTGTAGCTGGGATAAGCATATTTTTCCATTTTTGTCTACTTAAAAATGTTTCATTAATAACTCTTTAACTGAATTCACTGAAATCATGCAGTATGTAGTATGTTTTTTCTATACTGGAAAATTATGATAAAATAATTTATTAAAGTTATTCTACTCTATTTTTTATACTATTTGTTTTATATTATTATATAACTTATTTTTGGAGCCCCTATTATGTTTTCCAAGTGCAGTCAGATACCTATTTGATCCCCCAAACAAGAACTGATATTTTTGCCCATTTCTTTATTTAATTAAACTTTTTTACAATTAAAGTTTCAAACATATGTAAGAGTAGAGAGAAGAGTATAATGACCCTGTATGTCCCAGTCACTCAACTTTAACAATGATCAACTCATGGCCAATCTTGTTTCACCTATACCATCTACTTCCTGCCTCCCGTTTTATCTGAAAGCAAATCCAAGACATCAAATTATTTTACCCACAAATATTTCAATATGTATTCCCAAAATATTATATATGAATTATTAAAAAATAAAACCATTATCTTACCTAAATATTCATGATTCCCTGATTTTATTAAATATCCAGTCAGTCCTCCCATTTGCAATTTTTTGTGAATTTTTAAGTTTATTTGAATCAAGATCCAATTAAGAGCCACACATTGTAACTGGTTATCTTTCAAATTTCTTTTAATCTATGGGTTTCTACTCTACCTTTCTCCCCCTTGCAACTGATTTGTTGATGAAACTATGTCAATTGCCCTATGAGCTTCCCACAGTCTAGCTTTGCAATGGCATTCCTGGGGTGTAATTTAATGTTTCTCTGACCGTCTACAAATTGGTAGTTGGAGCTTCAAGATCAAAATGATTCATGTTGGAATTTTGGGCATATACATGTCACATGTGAGGTTGTGATGACCCATTATGATGAGGCACTTAATATTTAGTTGTCGCTCTTTTTGAGATATTGAAAGTGATGGATAATTAATTCACTAAAGGTCGCAAAATGGCACTATTCTATCACACTCTTTTCACTTATTATTTGGAATATATTTATAAAGAAAAATTTCTCTTCATTAATATGTAAGAAAAGGCAGTATAAATGCTGGGCTCTTCATTTACCAGTTTTCAAAATGAATTGGTTCTCTAGCAAACTCTAACGGTAACTGTGGTAGGAGTATATATGAAAAAAGATTAGCAAAATGTTGCTAATTGTTGAAGTTCAATGATGGGGTTCATTAAACTATTCTACTTTCCATAATAAAAGGTTAAAGTTAATAGTCTCACCCCACTGCAGTTATTAGCCTTATTACTGTTCAAATTTCCCATTTTTGGCTAGTAAAAGCCTCCTTATGTTGTCTCCTGACTTCTTTTCACAGAATCCTAATAGACTTTGATTGCTTCTTTCCTATCTAGTACTTAAGACACTTCTGGCTTACTTGGCATATTTCCTACCTCATACTTATATATAGTCAGCCATTTCTCCAAGGAGGTGGTTCTTTTGAGAGAAAAGGTTACTGGACACCCTAATTTTGTACTCAACTGTTTAACTTCATTTTAATACCTACTTTATTGGTGTTTTAAATCTACAGATAGATCTGAGGAGTACTGTCACTATTGTTATAGTTACAATTTTTGAAAAGGAATATGGCATATTAAAAAATTTTTCAAGTATTGTCTCTCATTGTCTCTCTTTAACTAGGTCTTTAATATCTCACTATAATGTGGCTAAGCACTTTATATTTTTGGTAAAATAGTTCTTTAAGTTGGGAATTTTATAATAATATTTTTCCATACGGGAAATGAGTAGATAATGCTTTTTGTTTTTTTAAAGGTGTTTAAGCACGTTACTTAGCTCTATGTGGATATAACTACCAAAGTATTAGTTATACTAATTGAAAGTACTTGCCTTTGGAAAATGGGAAATGGAGTGAAGCGTGAGAGCCAGGGATTGTGTGTGTTTTTTTTTAAACAATCCTTATGGAAATATTTGACTCTTTAAATTATGCACATGCATAATTCTGAGAGTAAAAAATAAAATATTAATGTTCAGTTCAATTTTTACTTTCTAAAAATATCAATGTTCTTATATTATTCCTATATAATTACATTTTCCTTAGATTAAATCTTTCAACAAGGTAAGAATGTTGTCATGATTATTATTTAAGCATTACTTTGTCAGTCTTAAGGAAATATAATATACAACTAACATATATTTATATTTCTCAATGTAAGTATAGAAATCCTATAAAGTAACTTTCAAGTTTAGTAAAATACCACTATATAAAAGCTTATTCTTACATTAATAGATAGGCTGTGAGTTAAATCATTTCTAAACTCTGTACAGAGGGATTTCTATCACACTAAGTCTAAAATACAACTGTAATCTTTGAAAAAAAAAAAAGATTTTCCCTAGACTAAGCTATTAAAATTATTAATCCGTATCTTAGATTTACTAAATAGGAAAAGCTAAGGAGAAAGTTATATTTTAACATAACATTCACATTATTAATGCTGTCTATTTAAAGCTGGAACATCCAAATGTGCTTTTAATTTTTGTGTGAGGGGTTATTTCAATGTGGTTTAATTTAACTGTGGTTATCTGCAGTTAATGAGGTATTTATTTTTAGAAAAAAAAATCAAACTGTTAGCAGGTGACTCTACAATAACTATCAGTTACATTAAAAATCTTTACTCTTACCATTTTGGATGAGTTGAACATGGCCTCCCAATAGCCAGAAGAGAGAATCAGTCACAATTTCAAAAAAGTGTAGTAATGCATCTTTTTCTTCACCCTTAACATACACACAAAAAAGCCAACTTACTTTTGTGTAATTGTTTTAATTGGAAAAAAAAATAGACTTCTCTCTGGGGAGTCACAGGACCTGGTGATACATAATCTTGCAGCTTTTAGTTTCTCAATTTATAAAAGTGTGGTGACAGGCTAGTAATACTCTACTTAACATAAATGGTTGCTATCTTATACATCGTATAAGAACTACAAGTTGATACACTAGGATTTTTCAGTACCAGCTACACATAAGAATCATCTATGGAGTTTTAAGAAATATTCCTATGCACAGGCTTTAGTCAAAATATACTGAAATCTGAATCTCCAAAGTTAAAGTCTAGACATCTGACTTTTTGCAGAGTTAGGTGGTTGACTTGGTTGAAAAGAAGCCAGGGTTGAAAATCACTGCAATATGCAAATGTAGATGTCAGCATAAAAGCAATATTATTAGTGCATTTCAATTGCAGCTTCTACTCTATGACTCCCTGAGGGCAGAGACCATGTTTTTTAGCTCTCCACTATACACCCAGTGTCTAAAACAGTTCTGACACACAGTAAATGTTCAATCAATATACATCCACTAAATATATGACAATTTTTCCTGCTTCTTTCCTTCTGGAAAGTAGGGTGAGAAATTATTCTAGATTAGAGTATGTGTCACAATGGGAAATAAGAAACAGACTACATTCACAATTCTGTCTTTTACAGGCCACGTAATTTTAGTGGCCTTGTATAAAGGCCATTAATCTTATCCATGTTCTGAGTGTACTGTGGCATAAAAGTAATGGCAACAGCAAAAAACATGATTGCTATGGTTACTTTTCATAATAATTAAAGTATTTTCTTCCTATTACTCCAGCACAGGGTTAGACAGGTGCTTAAATAGACATGTACTAACAAATGTAACAACAACCAAAAAAGAAAGAAGTGTCACATCAGATCAAGAATCCCTTTAGTCCAATAAACTGCCTTAGCTAGTTTCACTGAAAGAAAGGGCATGGTAATCTTCACTGCTGCCACACTCAAAGGACAGTGCTGGGCTCCTATACTCACTACTTTCCTTTAAAAGCCCATTAGATAATGTCACTCATACATTCATGGCCTCTGAGACTGGTAAGCAAAATTTACCCTTAAGTCACTTCAAAATTCTGGCATAGTTATTTTTCTCTTCTTACATATAAAAAGTATATATTGGGTTGGCCAAAACGTTCGTTCGGGTTTTTCTATAAGATGTTATGGAAAAACCCGAACAAATGTTTTGGCCAACCTAATATTTATAGAAAAATCCGAACGAAGTTTTTGGCCAAGCCAATGTGTGTGTGTGTGTGTGTGTGTGTGTGTGTGTGCGTGTGTATATGCATGTATACATGTATATGCATATTTTAACAAGTTTGCAGTTTAGACTGTAACACCCTGTGCATGTCCCACCATGTGCTCTACTACCTACATGCCAGCTAAGTAAAAAATATATGTATAATTGGGAAACAACTAGGTAGACAGAACTAACAGATAAATTCAGTTTTCTTTTCATCTTTTAACACTAGAAATAGCAATTTAATCAATTTTAAACCAAAGTCTAAATTGTTCCATTTTAGTCTGTGCTGATAATTAACTTTTTTCTGTGCTTCCCCTGTTATCATCATAACCCCATCAACAAACAAGTGCTATAGGAGGAATTAGATGGGCTTAGGGGCAGAGGCTTGACCTTCAGGCCAAGGAGAGTTGGTCTTCCTGCCAAACCAGCCTGTCCACGACACCAGCACCTGTTCCACTGGCACCTAAGTCATGGACTCAGACAGCAGCTTCCTGCCTGGATTCTGGTCAATAATTCTGTGCCCTCTTGGCCCTGTGCAATGAATCACCTCTCTCATCATTTTCTTTTTAGTCACCATTTCAGTTTGTTCTGTGGTCAAGTGGTCCTCTTTTTTTTGTAGCTGATTTACTTCCTTTGATGTACCTACTAAAGAATTTTTTATCTCTATACAAATACCATAATAAAGAATAAGAAAGTATTATGAAAAGTATTGAAGGACTGTATAAATGAAAAGAATATAATTATTATTGTCTTTAAGTGGGGAATATTAAATAAAAGTGCTCTGAAGAAAACATAAAGCTTTCATAATGGTCTGAGCTATTCATGAGATGGAAATTCATTTTATAAAGGTGGAAACTGAGGTAGAGTGAAATCAAGTGATTTGCCTAAGAACCCAGAGTTAGTTTGTGGCACAATCAGAAAAAGAAATCAGTCCAACACAATATCCACAGTTTATGCCGCTTTAACTGAACCGAACTGATTCTAGCAAATATGCAAGTATTTATTTACTGCTAGCATCCCTCAAAATGTCAATGGAGATGCTAGAAGTGCATCTGTGACCCATAAACTCTACCACTAAGTTAGATTCTCTGCCAACAATACATCTTACACTCAAACCACTTTTTTGTCCATACTGATGTACATCTTCCTCAATTTCACACAAACTTTTTTAAATTATTTTTTTGAATTAAAAGTATATCTCTCTCAGGTTTTCTGTAAGAAATACCTAAAGATCTTATCTACTTTATTAGCCTGAGAGTTCTTTAAATGCAAAACTATGTCTATTCCTTATCTACCCAAAGCATTTCAAATGGAACTTAACATCCCATAGTGACTTACGTTATTTCCCTTCATAATTCACAAAGGTTGTGAATCTGCTCAATTTCTGATGTGGAGGTAGGCCCAAATGCACATACAGCCAAGAACACCTCCAAGGTGGAATTTCAGCCTTGCAGACTTAACACTCCTTATAAATTCTACATCCAAACTGATCTAATTGACATTTACAGAACATTACACACAACAGCTGCAGAGTTCACATTCAAGTATATTGGGAGTCTTTGCTTTTGCATGGTAACATGTTAAATGAAATCTGTGTATATCAAAACCTTTACATGGCCCTGATATCCATGAGTTTCAGTTAAGATAGCACTGTGCAAAGCAAGGACTGCTTTTAATGGAACATTCACCACTATAAAACATACAGAGTGCCAGAAAACAAGTCTGAAAATATTTCAAAGGATTGAAATGACACAGAGTATGTTATCTGACCATGACAGAATTAAATTAGAGACTGATAACAATATAACATCAAGAAAATCCTCCAATATTTGGAAACTAAGCAACATATTTCTAAATAATCCATGGGTCAAAAAAAAAAAAAAAAGGACATATAGTATCCAGCATAATTCACCCAAGAAATATTTGTTGGATTGAGATGAACCCAAATGTTTGGGTTGAAATATTTTGACTAGAGAGGATCTGAATGAGCAAAGAGAAAGTTCTCCTTTATTCTTCTTCACCATTGGAGCTGCTAAGAAAGGCCTTGGGCCTAGAGAACACTACTTTCTTCCACTACTAATTTAAGTAGAAGGTATGTTTTAGGAAGATGCTATGGAAATAAATGTCTATGGGTGCTGCTCAAAACTGAGTAGTAAAGCAGATCCTTCAAAAGGATCTGTAAAACAATACACTTCAGTCAGCATTTTAAAATCTTCAAATGTGAAGATTTTTTTTGCTTGTAGCTTTAAAAATGTTTGAATCCATTACTCTAATTGTACTTTCAGCCAAATATTGCACATTTGAAAAAATGTGGAACACCATCTCAAGAATTACACTGTTTTGGTTACAAAACAAAAAATCCTAAATAAACACATATACCTTAGCTGCGTTGATGAAACATGTTTGCAATCGCCTCCCCAAAACCAGAAAATTTTCTGCAGCTGATGGAAGTAATTCATTGTAAAATTCCTCTGCATCTTCTCCTGGTTCCAAGCCCACACAGCAATGGCTGAAATAAGAGCACAAGTTTGTGACTCAGTTTGTGCTAATAATAAATTTTGGATGAATGCTAAAACTTCTATAGACACTGTGCCTTAATGAGAATTTTTAGTATCTTTCTTTTGTTCCAAGCCAATAAAGAACTTTTAATGGAAATTTAGTGTAACAACTTCCTTAACAAGTAACAAATAAACAGTAGTGTGGATTTCGCCTGTACTTACATCTAGGACTTACATGTCCTAAAAACTTACTTGTCAGTCATTCAGGAAACAAAATACACTTGGCTCACAATAAAGAGAAAGAAGCAAGCTTTCAGTGAATGGGCTACACACACTCTAAAAGCAATAGAATCCTTGAGAATCTAATTCAGGAGTAACGTATGTGTAAACTGATATATTTTAGACATCCGATAGCTGAAAAATAGCTAGGGTAGCATTAGTATACCTTGAATCTAGCCTTTACATATCTATCTTTAATTATGAGTCAGCAGTTTCAAATGCTAAGATCCAACTAGTACTGCACATTTTCAGTTAATTAGGAAGTGGCTTAGACACTGAGAATATCTCACTGATTTTATTGCCTCGTATATAAAAAACAACTTTGATCTCTTTTTCTCTTAATTTCTAGCATGGCAGTGGATCAGTAAATGCTGCTTCTAAATTTAATGGCATGATTTGGGTTACCTAGTGAAATACACAGCTGCCACGGCTAAATCAATAAACTGTGAAATGAATAGTTTCTGTATCTCTTCTCCTACAGTACTTTGCTTATGCCTTTCATTTCAGCACCTATTTCAGTCTGCCTTGTATGATAAATCCACATGACTGTCATCCCATCTCTACTGTAAGTTTTTCCAGTATAGAGCCAATGCCATAATCTCTTCATTTCTTCAATATTCTTTGGTCAATAAAGAGTCTATTAGGCCCTTGAGATTCAGTGGTAAGCACAAGAGAAGATCACCATCTTCATAGAGCTTATGGAGTGAAATTTTAGACAGCAAAATATTCAAATACAGTTAGGAAAAATAATACATAGTATGAAGGAAAAGTACATCCATAACATACCATGGGAGGTTGCCAATGCTTGTTAGCCGGATAAAGAAAAGAAAGCAAATGTTGAAAATAAGACTCTATTATTATATCCCTCAACAAAAACTGACTTACTGTTCATTTTACCTTAATATCTGTGTAAGCTGAGAAATCGTAGTCCAACCACCCTGGATTCGAGAACAATCTTTACTGAGGACCAAGAGGCAATACTGAATGAGATCATAACAATATATATCTTGTTTGATTTTCTTCAACTCTGAGCTTCCTAAAGGTGTGTTGTTTATTATTTCTAAGGCAAAAGGAAATAAGATATACTTATTTTTGCTCAATAAATCCAAGAGCTATCTGTATTTTTACAGGTTGAATAATAACTAAAAATACATTAAAATGGAAAAAAAAATCACTGCTTTATCACGATGTTAAGATTTCACTGAGCAAATTAAAAACAAATGATAAAACTGTACCCATGATGAAACTTTTTTGTTACTTAAACAGTGTTAGCCAATTTTCTTACCTTTTAACTTCAACAGTATAACAGGGACATTCTGCTCAGGACTTTTTGCAACTTCAGCAGCTAGAGATAAGATCCTTGGGTCTGTACCCATTGGCTTCATTTCTCATACCACCTATATTTGACAGAATCAGAAAAATAAAAGTCAACAGCCCTAAAAGATTCACCCCCTAAATGTTGAATAAATGACAACAGCTTTGCTTGGTTTAAGTAGTGAATGGTAGATTTTTCTCATTTCTTCCTTATAGGGAGAAACTCTGGTTTATCCAACTAGTGTACCCCAAAAGAGCTAGAGACGCTTATACCTTACTGTAACAGCTACACTATGTACTGTTTATTGTGCACTCACTAAGTCAGAAACCGTAACTGGTGTTTCACATTCACTTTCTCTAATTCACACAACAACCCTAGGTTAGGTTATCATAAAAGAGAAACTGAGTGTGCAGAAAGAGCTAATACAGGCCTAAGACTGCTATCTTTTTTTAAAGGTCTCCTTACAAGGTTGGCCCTTGGCTGGTGTCTAGGAACTTGGATTTCAGGAGGGTTCCCACCAATTTCCTAATATGAGTGGCTCACTGGGCCTAAACCGTTTGTAAAACAATGCAGTTTCTGTTGAATATCTGCTTTCCTTCCTGAAGTCTGGAATTCTGGTATGTGGTAGCAGAGCGTGCCTACATGACAATTCTCCAATAAAGACTCTGGTCACTGAGTCTCTAGTGAGCTTCCCTGGTAGACAACACTTCAACATGTTATTACAACTCACTGAAGGAGGAATTAAGCATGTCCTATGTGACTCCACTGGGAGAGGACTCTTGGAAGTTTGCACCTGTTTTCCTCTGAATTTTACCTCATGTGCCTTCTCCCTTTGCATCCTTTTAGTGTAATAAATCATAGCTATGAATATGATTGCATCCTGAGAACTATGAGCCCTCTTAGTAAATCACTGAACCTGGAGTTGGTCTTGGGCATCCCCAACAAACAACTCAGAAATGTTATTATAAGATAACCAAAGTTTGTTTATAAACAGCATAGTGAATAAATCAATTATCTTAAAAAAATCCACATCCCAATTCAATTTGTTGCTAAAATCTGTCCTTAAAAAAGTTTAAGGCATTCAAAGCTCAAAGATACCATTTTTTAACAAGTATAATCTTTACTTACTCATAATTAATAAATACTAACATATATTAAATGTTTACTATGAATTAAGCACTGTGCTAAGTGCTTTCATATGTATTATGCCATTTGATCCTCACAACAGGACTATGAGGTAGAGCCTTTAATCATCTCCATAAAAAGAAATAAAGTTTGAATAAGTTAAGAAACTTGTTATGGTTCCACCAGCATGTGGTGGAGTCAGTATTCATATCCAGATTAGTATGACTCCAATTTCCACTACAATGTTCATTATATTCCCTTCCACATAAAAAAGTAAAAAACACAAAACATATTCCGAAATAACCTACTTCTCAGTTTTTAAGCTATTATTCTTCATAACTGGCACCACTGTTCACCCTTTATGTTAAAAAGGGTTGGGGACTTCCCCACTGGCCCAGTGGTTAAAGAATCCACCTTACAATACAGGGGATGCGGGTTCCATTCCTGATCAGGGAACTAAGATTCCACATGCAACAGGGCAACTAAGCCTGCACGCACCTCAACTAGAGAGCGTGTGTGCCGCAAACTACAGAGCCCGCGTACTCTGGAGCCCGCGCCACATGCTGTAATTAGAGAGAAGCCTGTGCTGCCAGGAAGAGCCCACACACCACAAGGAAAGATCCCATGCAACTAAGACCCCGTGCAGCCAAAAAATATAAATAAATAAATAAATTAATTAATTAATTAAAATAAAAAAGAAGAAACAGTTGGCCATAATACAGGACCCCAAAATAATTCCTTATTAGGTAAAATATAAATCATTAAAAAACTTTTCTGGAAATATTTTTAAAGAAAGCCCAGCACAACTCCTGGCACACAGCAGGCATACAACTTTCTAAGAGAGTGGATTTAGTTATCTCCTTCTTTCCAATGGCTGCATTATGCTATGCTTCCTTTTAAGAGTACATCAAAATATATTTAAATTTCTCCTCTACTGGAAGTCACTCAGAGTGTATGCTTTTACAGGCAATGCTGCAATGAATATGAAAGTACGCGTCTTATGTACTCATGACAGTACTTTGTGGGATGAATTTTTCCCTTGAAGTCAGATGGCTCAGTGGTAGGATATATATTTTTAAATTTTTGATTAGATACCGAATTTTTTCTCCAAAATGGGTGTTCCAATTTATACTTCCTCCAACAGCGTATGAGGGTGCTCATTTTACTATACCTTCTGTAGTACACAGTATTTTACATTTCTGTCAATCCGCTAGGTGAAAAATAGTATCATCCTGTTTTAATTTCTATTTCTTCGATTATTAGAAAAGTTCGGCACGTTTCATGCTCACTGGTCATTTCTTCTTTTATATATTTCCTATTCATATCCCTTAATTTTTCTATTGGCTTATTCTTTTGTAGAAGCTTTAAGCTTTTCATAATGGATATACACCCTTTATCTTTTATACTGGCTATAAACACTTTATTCTTGTCTGCCATTTATTTTTTAAAGTTTGATTATGGTCTTACCATATAGTTCTACAATTTTTATGTAGTCAAGTATAACAATCTTTCCTTCTACGACTTCTGCCTTTGGTATCATGCTTAGAAAGGTCCTCCCTACCCTAAGAGCTAAAATATAATCTCTTAATTTTTTCTACTGTTTTTACGATTTTGTTTTCCTTAAATCTTTACTTTACCTTACAACTTTATTCTTTAATACACATGTAAGTTATTTTTGTGAATGGTGTAAGATAGGAAGCTATAACGTTAGGTGACGTTACAGATTGATGAAAAAAGAACAAATGCACACAGCTGTCAAATTTCTACAGCAATTTATCATGAAAGGGCATAAGAGAAGCAATCTGAAATGTCACTTTGGTATATTTTTGGATTCTATTTAGTTCATTAATCTATTTGTTTCTTCCTGGGCTAGTACAACACAGTTCATTTAGATATATGTTTAGAGAAAAGTCACTTTAGAAGGTAAGTTCACAAGGGCAAAACTCATACCATCCTTGGTGGCTGCCTTCTTATCTCTTTGGTTCACTGTTATATTCCCCAAGGCTAGACTAGTGCTTGGCATGTGGTAGGTACTTAATATGTATATACGTTGAAAGAATGAATAAATGTACAAACTTTGGGTATTCCAAAACCTCAATTTCTTGCTCTACTTTTCTCCTTGGTATAAAATGGAAACCTCAGATTTCTGCTTGAAAGCCTTTTTAAAGTAAGAAATAGACTTAAAACACTGTTCTTGCTTTCTGGTTAACATAATAAAGCATCACTGAAACATCATCATGACCACCAAACATGCACAGGACTCTATGACAGGTGTAAAGGTCACAAAAATTTTATATAGGAAAGATTCCCTGCTCACATTCTGGTCAGGAAAGAAAAGTGTACACACGCCCCCATATATACACAAATGTAAAATAACATAATTATGTAAAATATGTTACATGCCAAATTAATGACAGATGATAAGAATAAAGACCACAGAGTCAGAGGACTGGGCTTCCACGAACAAGCTATCTTACCTGTAAACAAACTAATAATTCCTACTTCTTAGAATAATTCAAGATTTAGGAAAGAAGGCAGCCACCAAAGATGGCCCTAAAGTGTTGCATGACAGTTAAGTCTCAAAAATAATAACCATTCAGAGAGGTTTTACTTTATGCCATGAATTGTTTTAAATGCTTTCTTGTACTAACTCATTTAATCCTCTCAACAACTGTAAGGTATAAGTACTATTATTTTTTCCCCAATTTTAATGATGAGCATCCTTAACTTTGGTTTGCACGAAGTCATACTGTAGAGTATGAAATTGGGGTTCAAACCCAAAGATTCTGGCTCCAGAATCCGAGCGCTCAATTACCACAGGAAAGTCTTAGTATGCCTTAAAAGAGGAGAATTTAGACAAGCACATAGGCTGAGGGAGACACAGTCATCTACCTACCTGCAACAACAAAGTACAAATTTGGCGAACGTAGCAGTTAGGTAAGGAAGTTTTCTGATTACGTAATTACCCTGAAAAACCACCGCTGTTATGGCAACCATTTGTAAACTTTCTCTTGAGTGCTTCTCCTCTAATATAGCACGTCTCTCATCTTTACCCTTAAACTCACGAGCTTTTATAAGCAAAAAAAAAAAAAAAAAAAGACAATTATTGTTCAATTAACAATGCTATGATCCTGTGGCCAGAGCACAAAGTCTGGCCTTGATCTTCTGGGCCCTGCCGTTACCGCCGCCACGGATCACCGTGATGGAAATAAATGAAGGTAACCCCGTGCAATCTAGCTTCAACTGATCCTAAATGTCTGCAGTTTCTAACTCTGAAGCTTTTCCACCCGCCCTTCTTCACTCCCCTCCTCACTTCACCCCCTCCTCCATCCCGGTCCTTATACCACCAGGAACTTCCTCTGGAACAGAAGGTCAAAAAAGATTGCCAAGGTAACAGCGTCGCCTCCAGTCAAGTCCACGGACCATCGCTCTGAGGCCACCGGCTCCTTTACTCCGGATTCTAGACCGGGCTTTGGCACTGCCAGGCCTCGACAAGACACCAGGCCGCGAGCCCAGGCTCCGCCCCTCCCCCGCCTCAGTTTCCACACTGAATTTCCACAGAAAGGAGCAGGCCGAGTCTCCTAGTAAGGGCCCCTACAAGACGGGTGGCCTGGTCCAGAAGCCTGCGGGCCGGGCCTCCCTGTATCCCGGGCCGTCCTCCTTCCGCAGCCGAGGCCTTGCGTCGCTCCACCAAGGAACCCCGCTCCCACCGCGTACCTCAGAAACGCGGCCTCCGGGCGGCTGCGTGCGTTGCCGCGTGGGAAGGGGGGCCTGGCGGCGGGACCCGGAGCCTAGCGGCCGAGGGGCGGGGCGCCCCTCCGGGAAGCCAACCAGCACGCTAGAGGCGCCCGGGTGGGGCCCGCGCTCGGCGGGCGCGGGGCGGAGTCTGTGGTGGCCGCGCCCACGGCTGCGAGTGCAGCTGCTTCAGGCTGAGTGGACAGATGGTAGCGAGCGCGGGCGGCCGAGGCGAAGCCAGAGCCGGTGGAGAAGGATGAATGGAGCAGCGGGACCTTCGCAAATGGACAGTCGCGAGCGGGTTCTCAAGTTAGGGGAGAGTTTTGAGAAGCAGCCACGCTGCGCCTTCCACACTGTGCGCTGTGAGTGAGGACGACCCCGGGGGGGAGGGGAGAGCGCTGGGTTTGGGGGTGCGGAAGCGCAGCCCTGTCCAGGTCGTGTTCGCACAGAACCCCCGATTCTGTGGGAGAATGGGGTGCCCGGCGCGACCCGCTGTCCTGTGCGGAGTGCTAGGGGCGGGTGGGAGCAGCCGGGTGGAGCAGGTGCGGGTGATGGTGAGCAGAGAGCTTTCAGACCGGCAGGTAGAAAGGGACGCCCTGTGGAGGAGGTCTGCGGGGGTGACTGTGGACGGAGTCAGACGTGACGGGTGGATCATGCAGAGGTGGAAGGGAAAGGACAGGTAACCCGTAAAGCACGCAGGGCTTAGGGGCGTCCACCCCGCGCAGTGGAAAACACACGGACTGCTGTTTCCGCCTCAGAAACGGAGTTGATACGTGATTCACCCAAGATCCAGAGGCTGAAAGCATTTGGGTAGAATCAGGACTCAAACTCTAGTTCTTTTGATTACACGTATTGTGATCTCTAATGGAACACACTCTTTTCCCCACACTTCATTAATGTAAAGATCTGTTAGATGAAAATACAGATACTCTATTGGAAAAAATCCACATGTATGTGGACCCCTGAAGTGCAGACCCCTGGGTGTTATTCAAGGAACAGCTGTAATAAGGTGACCAATGGAAGGGGGCAAAGGAAAATGGGAAAGGAAAAATACCTTTAGGGTGATAGGGAAACATTCTCTCCTTTCTTTACTGTTAGTGTCTCTGACTGATGAGGGTTCTTATTTAGCATGTTCCTGGAGAAAGAGTCTGGACCATTCTAATAATCTGTATCTCTTTTAGACCCCCGATTTCATTCAGTCATTTATCAAATACTGATTATCACAGCATTGAAGGGTGTGTTATAATTTATTAAAAAAGATATTTACCCCCTATGATTTCACCTTTTGGTTTCCCTTTGTCCTCTGGAACTAGTTTGGATACATTTTTATCTTTTATGTTGTTGAAGTAGAAAATGGAGCTCTTGGGGTGGGATGAATTGGGAGATTGGGATTGCCATATATACATTACCAATAAGAAAAATATCAAATTGTACACTTTAAATATATGCAGTTTATTGTATGTCAATTATATCTCAATAAAAGTTCTGAAAAAAGAAAAAGAAAATGGAATTCTTTTGCTTTAATAGTTGGATGGTGTAGATTCCAGGAAGAAAAATATAGTATGTTATGATTTGGTATGTAAAACATTCATTCTTTGCATAATAGTCCTCATAGAATTACAGAGTGGGAAGGAAACTTTGAAATCATTGAGTCATAACCTCTTATTTTTCTGTGGCAAAATTGTAAAGTAGGTATTTTTTCACTTCCTCTTCTTAGCCCTGCCCTTCCTTAGTGTCTCATCATTCCACCCTTCTCAGTCATTCTGTCCTTAGACTGTTCAGAGATCTTTATGGTTTTTACTCTGAAGTGTTCCATGCTTCAATTAAAATTCACATTCTCCAAAAGTTTACTTAAGTTGTACACAATCTAATTACAGTAACTCACAGAAAGGTATGAAGAATCAATAGGTTTAACTCTCCAAGGATATGTTTACATTTTATGAAAGTGTTTTATTAAACAAAATTAATATCCAGTTGATCGAATAAATGGGGGAGATATTTGCAAATAGATCTTCACCATACTTTGTGGTCCAAGACTTTGAGACAGCTAGTGCTGGCTGTGCAGTTTCTCGCCTTCAGTCCCATTTTCCAAAAGTATGATATAGTGCTTCTCTGGTTTCTCCATGCCTTTCTCTGAAATAATAATTTACCTCTCCTTGTCTCTTCTTTCTCAGGTATGCAATAGCCTTAGCATCCACTTTTTTAATTATAAGATTTGAGATTATACAAATTTGCTCAAGAATCTATTTTCATGTAACTTGGGTATATAGTCTCTTTTTAAGGGTATAAGCCCCAAATTAAGTGAGTAAGAAATAGCCTTCAGGAAGCACTTTGCAGGTGCTTTAAAGCCTTTTATTTATAAAAGTTCTTAAAATGCTGGAATTGTGTCTTCAGAATCAGAGTATTGGATATTCCAGTTACAAAAATGAAAATAAACAAAACAACAATAACCACAATAAACCCAGACTTTTGAATACACTTTTGGTCCTGTGGAAGTCATTAGAAAGGTTTTCAGCCCTTAATTTTATTCTTGTTGAAGCAAACAGAACCTTTCTAGATTTATTAAAATAAAACCAATCATTATCCTTGAGGATAGGTTCATTTCCCATATGATTCTCATCCTTAAGGACTCAGAGTGAGGAATGGAAACTACAGGCAGGATGGAAAATACAGGCAGGTGGACCTGATTTATTTATTTTTTAAAAAATTGTACATTTTTCTTTCTGGAAACCAAAAATGTTTATTATTTTTAATTATCACTACTACATATAAAGATATATTTTTCCTCAGGGAGACTGAAGAAGAACTTTGTTTCTATTTTAAAAAAAAAATATACTCATGTAATGAAGTAGGACAGAAATACACACATATAATAATTTCAACTTTTCTATTAACTATGTAATATAGACAATCCACTTTAAGCTGCTGAGCTCATCTTATCTATAGAATGAAGCACTAAATTTAGCCCTTCTATCATTTTTATTAAAATTATCAAATACCCTTAAATTGATAGGTATGTGAAAAGTACAGTATTTTCAGTATCAGTTTTACATACTGCTCGAAGCTTTCATTCATGCACTAAATGTAAATATCTTTATAACCTTCTAAGTTTTTTTAACAGGCAAGGCTGTGAAGATATACGTTGAAAGTATGATAATTTGTAAGGATGGTTCAAATGTCATGGTTCAGCATGACATTTATTATTTATTTAAAATTTTTTATTGAAACATAGTTGACATGCAATGTTATGTTAGTTTCAGGTGTCTTACATAATGATTTGACATTTGCATACATTATGAAATGATCACCACCACAAGTCTAGTAACCATCTATCCCCATACAAAGTTATTACAATATTACTGACCATGTTCCTTATGCTGTATATTATATCCCCATGACTTGTTTCTTATGTAACTGGAGGTTTGCACCTCTTAATCACCTTCAGGGCGGACCTAATGTATAACAAACACTCAAATCATTGTTACCTGGGAGGAAGTAGTAGTCTATCTTTATGTACTTGGGTAATTATCCCTATTCAATACACTGAGGTTTAGAAAAACCTGGATGTGAATTCTGACCTTCACCGCCTATATATGTAATGTAAGTTTGGGAACATTCTCTAAGCTTTCAGCCTCAGTTTTCTTAAATGCAAAATGGTAAAGATAGTATCTACATTTTAGAGTTTCAGGTATAATAAGATAATATAAACAACCTAGCACAGTGTTTGGTGCACAGTAGAGAATAAATAGTAGTTACCATTATTCTTGAAGTGTTATGTTTGTATGCAGAGTGCCAATAAATGTACTTTACTTAGACTTTTAAAAAGCATTTATCAGGGCTTGGCAGTAAAACCTCTCAAAAAGATAGTCTGGCATGTGGTAGGAAAGACGTGGGATGTTCTATAAATGATAAACTAAATGCTTAACAGCAGATACCTCACTGGGTAGACAAGTTTGGGCAACAGGATCCACTAAAATAAATTTTGGATTTGGACTAGTACTAGTTTTACAATTTACATCCAGATAAGGGAGTAAAGATAGAAATTCCTCTGTTTGTAAATGACACCACTTTTTCCTGTCATGAAATGATGAGCTCATGGGCAGTGACTAAGGAAGATTGTCTGAGGCACCAAGTGGAGCCACTCCCAAAAAACTGGTTGTTAAGCTTTGGTGTGAGCAAACATTAGAAAGTACACTGATAAAAAACTAATAAAAAGATTAAAATTATATTTACAGTTAATGTTCTCTGATTAGTGTGGTACTGTGGAAAGGGTATGGGTTTGGAGTTAGTTGAATTAGTTCAAATCCCAGGAAATAAATTTATGATACTAATTGTGGACTCTTTTGTGAAGATATTGAGATTGTGTGATGCTACAGCCAAAATAGTCAGAAAAGTGATCAACACTGACAGGAAAAGTGTTGAGAATAAAGCAGGAAATGTTTTTCCACTCTTTATGTAATATAAGTAATTATATAGTAAACCTGAAGAAAATAACATAGATGAAGGAAATCCAGAGAAAATAAATAAGTGATAAAATCAGTGGTGAGGTTTCCAAACCAAGAAGAACTGAAAAAAATAAAGTATTTAGTGTGGCATCATAGCAACTTAGAACACATTTGACATTAGAAAACATGGAAAGCGTGAACATGAGGTTATTCAACAAATTCTGTAATTCTAGAGCTGTAAGCCCTTAAGTCTCAAAAGTTGTATACTTAAAAAGAAGTTTGTTGTATAAAGATAAATAAAAGACAATACTACTTAATATAACAAGTAATAAAATGTGGAATTTATTCTAACAGTAATGATTAGAAATGTAAATAGGTTCAGAATAGTTTTGATAGACCTATTGGTTATAAATTCCAGCTTATCATTAAGCAAAGCTGTAGATATTTTGAGTACATTTCTGTCTGTTATTGGTATCTCACATACTATAGGCATTTATGCATAGGCTTCAAGGGCTTGTGAATCCCTTGCAATTATATAGTATTTGATATGTATGTTTATATATGCATTTTTATGCAGAGAGGATTTGTAGGTAGTCTATAATTTTCATCAGGTTCCCATAAGGACTTATCCCTCATCTCCTAACACCACCCCTCCAGACGCACGCACATACACACAAAAGTTCAGAACAAATATTTTTTTAGAGTGTAGCTACTTCTTTTTTCTCACAAGTAAACTGGATTGTATTTTGTTTGTTTATTTGTGATATTAAGACTCTTCTACACCATTTTAATTACCGGCTGTTGAAAAGTGATTTATCACTCCAAAACATGCTTATATTTTTGATATCCAGGTATTTAGGTATTCTTCCATCTTATAAAAATTGTATCTGTATCTGTTTTTAGATGACTTCAAACCTGCTTCTATTGATACTTCTTGTGAAGGAGAGCTTGAAGTCGGCAAAGGTGAACAGGTGACAATTACTCTACCAAATATAGAAGTGAGTATTTCCAATATTTAAACTAAAGAGATGTTTTTATAGGATTTCTACTAAATTTAAATGAAAATAATTGCACAAGTCATGTAGTGTAGTCAAAGTAATTAATACATGCAGTAAAGCAAAAAAAATCTCATTTTAAACTAAGTAAAACAATTTTTAAATTGTATTTATTTTAAATTTTAAGGCAATTTTAAACTCAAACTATAGTTTCTAAGTTTCAAGGACTATCATATTAAATGAATTGAAACAATCGGAGATCTAAACAGATATTTCTTAAGTCACTATTATGAGCCAGATCTTGTTCTCTGAACTAGGAATAACAACATATTCCCTGCCATCTAGTCCTAATCTGTTATAGCAGATGGACACATAAACATCTAGTGCTACAGATTAAAGCACAGACAAAATTCAGTTTAAGCACATAAGTGGAATTAAATACTCTGCCTGGTGGAATCTTGAAAGGCTTTGCAAAAAGCAGGTGCTATTTGGGCAGAGACTGAGATTTAAAGGACAAGTGGAATTTCACTGGTTATAAGAAAAGTAGATACTCTAGGCAAAAGGAACAGCATGTGAAAGGCTCCAGTGGACAAAGGACAAGAATTTTGTGGAATAAATGAATGAGTATACTAAATCACAGAATAATAAAAATGATTGATAGGAGTACAGCTGGAAAGGTAGATTGGGATCAGATTATAAAGAATCTTTTATGTTGTGATGTAGAATTTGGAGTTTATCTCGTAGGTATTAGAGAACCATTAGAGGTTTTTAAGCAGAGAGCTAACATGATTTGTGCCAATAACTTAGGGAATGGGTTGGAAAAGAAAAAGCCTAAGTCAGGGAGGCCTTTACCAAAAGTTTTGCCCACTTCAAAAATTTTCAGATCTATCCAAGTAACACTATCAAATACTGTTTACATAAATGTGCAAGTTCTTTGTTGTATGCTTTAGTTTTCTCAGTCCTTGAGATAGAAATTTCTTAGCATTCAGCTTGTTTCTTTTTTCTTTTATACTGACTCGATCTATTCTCAAAGAAAACCAAGACTGTAACTTTATACACTAACATAGACAACACTGGACTTTCTGAGATTTTTTTCCTTTGTTTTAATTTTTGTAATAGGAATGGTTTTTGCTAGTTCATCCATATTCTCTTGTATACGTTTATGACATAGCTTGTCATGGTTAGAGGTATAGCAAGCAAGCCCTCTATCCTCTCTCTAGCCTTCCATCTGTTTCTTTTTATGTCAGCACTATATATTGAGACCCCACCTTTATGTCAGACTGTATCAGTTGGTGCCTCTGAAGGTTTTCCTAATGTTAATTAAATTTGTGGGGGTTATTTTATTGTATATTTCTCATTTGCTCCCTTAGAAACTGAAGGAAATGAAAAATCAATTCAGTATGAGACATTGTAGATAAGTAAGTCTTTGTATTACTCTGTTATTAAAAAGTGTTCAGATTCTGGTGTCTCTAAAATAGTTTGGAAATTAAGTACCCAGTAATCTAAGGCTTTTTTTGCTTTATGAAGTTTATTAAAGAAAAACCAAAATCATTCACTTAAAAGTTATCTAAAAACCTCAAGTGGATAACAGGCACCACCTGTTACCCTGGTCTCACATTATAGGATTATGGATCAGTGATGATTGGTTTGCACAACTTTAGTTAAGTTTTCTTTGCCATGTAGAATACTGTTTTCTCAAATTGCAGTCCTCCCATCCTATGCCTTGCATTGTTTTTCTACTCCAAGCAGATGGGGATTCTTACATTTACTAATAAACTTGTTTCTCACACATAATCCCACTTTAATCAAGAGTTACCCTCTATCATGTGTTTGATTTTGGTCTCAGTTGAAAATACTTCTTGAAGGAATGACAACTATAGGAGGAAAACTTCAAGCCTCCAAATTGTAAATTTATGAAATAGCAAAGAAAAAGTTTTTCCCTCCCCACCTCAGCCCACCAGAGATATGTCCAAAACGACTATGCCTCAATATTTTTGTGTGTATGTGCATGAGAGAGACAGATGGACAGACAGACCATATATGCATATACTTTGTGTGGTAAGCCCTTTGCTAGGTAGCTATTAATAATACAGAGGTAGGGACTTCCCTGACAGTCCAGTGGTTAAGACTCCACACTTCCACTGCAGGTGACATGGGTTTGATCTCTGGTTGGGGAACTAAGATCCAGCATGCCGTGCAGTGCAGCCAAGGAAATAAATAAATAAAAAGAATACAGAGGTAGACTAGACATGGTAGGTGTCCTAAAAAATATTACCATTTAATCAGGAAAATAGAAGATAATTGATTAAAATTTAGTAATGTAAGGACTATCATAAAGGTGTACACAGAATATTATGGGAGTACAAAAGAGAGGTGATTCAGCCTGGGGAGGGAGAGGAGACATCAGGATATGCTGTCTTTTTTTTTTTTTTTAATTTTATTTATTTATTATTTTTTGGGGGTACACCAAGTTCAATCATCTGTTTTTTTTTGTTGTTGTTGTTTTAATCTTTAAATTTTATTTATTTATTATTTTTGGGGGGGTACACCAAGTTCAATCATCTGTTTCTATACACATATCCCCGTATTCCCTCCTTCTCTCAACTCCCCCCCCACCCTCCCTCGAGCCCCCCCCACCCTCCCCGTCCCAGTCCTCTAAGGCATCTTCCATCCTCGAGTTGAATTCCCTTTGTTATACAACAACTTCCCACTGACTATCTACTTTACAGTTGGTAGTATATATATGTCTATGCTGCTCTCTCGCTTCGTCTCAGCTTCCCCTTCAGCCCCCGCCCCCTCCCAAACCTCGAGTTCTCCAGTCCATTCTCTGGACCTGCGTCCTTGTTCTTGTCACTGAGTTCATCAGTACCATTTTTAGATTCCTTATATGTGAGTTAGCATACAATATTTGTCTTTCTCTTTCTGACTTACTTCACTCTGTATGACAGACTGTAGGTCTATCCACCTGATTACATATAGCTACATCTCATCCCTTTTTATAGCTGAGTAATATTCCATTGTATATATATGCCACATCTTCTTTAGCCATTCGTCTTTTTTTTTTTTTTTTTTGCTTTTTAAAAAAAGTTTTTTTAAGCTCTTTATTGGAGTATAATTGCTTTACACTGTTGTGCCAGTTTGTGCTGTACAACAAAGTGAATCAGCTGTATTTAAGATGTACTGTCTTGAAGGTGAGCTGAAATCAGCCAGGTGAAGGAAAGAGGGAAGAAATTCTTAGGCAGAGAAAAGAAAGATGGGGGCTAAGACAAAGAAACAAAAGAGTGTTACATTTGAAGAACTACATATAAGCCACTATGGCTAGGTAAGAAAGCATACACATGGGGACATAGTGGGAGTTGGAAAGGTATTTAGGAATCAGATAAAGAAGGGCCTAATGTTTAATGCAAAAGAATTTGAATTTTATCCTGTGACTCTTTCAGATAGCTGGAATAGAAGAGAATTGTTAAAATTACACTTGCTAAGAGCAAATTTTTTTTTCCCTGCTGGACATACAATCCTTGAAAAATTGTGAATAAGAATAGAAATTATATTCTCAAATTTTGTGGGTTTTTCCCCCTTCATTAAAGAATTTCTTTAAATAAGTAGAGTTTACATTTCTTCACAGTTCTTAATTTTATGAGTATTTTATGGAAATGTAATGATTCTTAGTTTGAGGCATTTAGATTCTCCTACTTTCTTTGTCAACTTGCTTTCATCATGTTGGTGAAAATGCCTAGAAGCTTGGAGGCATTCCATAAAAACAGAACTTTTATTATACTTTTAAGAGTACCACGGGGCTTCCTAGGTGGTGCAGTGGTTAACAATCTGCCTGCCAATGCAGGGGATATGGGTCCGATCTCTGCTCCAGGAAGATCCCACATGCCATGGAGCAGCTAAGCCCGTGTGCCACAACTATTGAGCCTGCGCTTTAGAGCCCGTGAGCCATAACTATTGAGCCTGTGTGCTGCAACTACTGAAGCCCACAGGCCTAGATCCCATGTTCGGCAACAAGAGAAGCCACAGCAATGAGGAGCCTGCGCACCACAACGAAGAGTAGCCCCGCTCGCCGCAGCTAAAGGAAGCCCGCATGCAGCAACGAAGACCCAACATAGCCAATAAATTAATTAATTAATTAATTTTATAAAAAGCACTTTAAGGTTCTGGTGGTTCTTTGATAGGGTGGATTTTCTAATCCTCACTCCTCTAGGTTTGCTTTGCTAGTCTCAAACAGAAGAAACTAAGAAACATGAAGACTGTTAAGGGAGTTAATACTGGACATTTAGAAATCTCTCTTTTTTGTAAACAATTCTCTATGGTTGACTGTTATAAAATTTTAAAATGTTGAATTTTGAAAGGAAAAGGTTTACTTGACTTATGATCTGTCATTGGTGCTGTCCAAGTTTGGCATATTTTTAGTGCTATCTTGTGAGGTACTTTTGTGGGCTTTGATGAAATAGCCCACAGGAAGCTTCCGGCTATGCTTCCTATTATGCAATGACTGCATCTCTAGTGGTTGCTCAACAACTATAGCTCTCAAACCCCCGACCTGTGAGAATTCCACACGTCTGATGGCTACTGTACCACTCTAGATAACCCTGTTGGTCAAAGTCCCTTCCAAGATGAACCTAGTCTGATTCTTTCCTTTGAGTTTACTTAGCTCACATGGGATAATAGCCTACCACATTCTTGGGACTTCAGCTTAGTTTAGGACTAGACTCCTATTTTAATGTCCTATTACAGTTATACTTTTAAATGAATTATATCTTTTATCATTGTATAATAAACATTTTTTACCCTGTTTTTGTGATTTTAAGCTTACCACCACCTTTGTTTAATATTAATATTGCCATCTTTGCTTTCTTTTTGTTTGCATGTTTATGGAATCTTAGTGTCTCTTACTTTTATTTAGCTTATTTTTAAAAATAAGTTTATTTATTTATTGGCTGTGTTGGGTCTTCGTTGCTGTGTACAGGCTTTCTCTAGTTGGGGTGAGTGAATGGGGGCTACTCTTTGTTGTGGTACGCGGGCTTCTCATTGCAGTGGCTTCTCTTGTTGTGGAGCATGGGCTCTAGGCAGGCTTCAGTAGTTGTGGCATGCAGGCTCAATCGTTGTGGCTCGCAGGCTCTAAAGCGCAGGCTCAGTAGTTGTGGTACACGGGCTTAGTTGCTCCGTGACATAGGATCTTCCTGGACCAGGAATCAAACCCATGTCCCTTTCATTGGCAGGCAGATTCTTAACCACTGCACCACCAGGGAAGTCCCTAGCTTACATTTTAAGTATATCTTTTGTTAACAGAATATTCTGTTTCACTTTTAAACCCATTTTGACACTTTCTATTTTTATTAGGAGAATTTTATCCACATTTAGTTAAAAATTGTTATACTTGATTTTTATTTCTATCATCTTATAGTATGTGTATGTTATTTTAATTTTTCTCTTTTTTGTTCTTTATTAGCTTCATCAAGCATCTGTTCTTTCTTTTCTTTTCCTCTGTTTTCCCGTATGTTACTTTGGGAGTGCTATGGTACTCTTCCATTCCATTAGTGATTACTTTCCTTTCCTGGTATTTATAATCTGGCATGGTCAGATTTGCCTGTTAGCAGATGGGAAAGAAAACTGGAAGGAGAATAGGGAGGAGGATAAAAGTAATCTAGGGGAGCTGATGATTGGGTTCTGAAGTTTGGTTATAACAGTAAACATGGAGGTGGTAGGGTGTGTTCAATAGTTATTCAGAGGTAAAGAGAGTTCACATGCTTAGGTGTTTCCTGGTACTTTAATACCATAATACCCCTTTCTTGAAATAGAAAATAAAAGGGCAGAAGTTGAAGTTTAAAATAAGAATGGTGCTCAATTTAATGAGGAAAAAAGTTTAATTAAAAAAAATTTGTTCAAAGTATAGAAGTCAGGTACAGGAATTGTGAAAGGCTTATTTAACTTGTCATTTATAATAAAAGTGTTCATATTGCTCATATCCAGCATTCATTGAGTGTCTGTGAAGAGCTTGGTACTTTATGTGCTAGGAGCAATAAAAAAATTTCTAATCCAGTCCTCCTTCTTCAGAAACTCAGACTACAAGAATGTATTGTATTTTAAAATGTTTTCCATTCGAAGTACGAATATGAGTATTTTTTAAGAAGAATATATTGCTTGAATCTCTTAAATGTAATTTGGAGCACTTAGATTGCTATTTTGGGGTATCTTACGCACTTGTTTTCAGTCAAGACATCTGAAAAATATACTTAGCAGCCAAGAAGGCCCAACTCTGTTTTATCATGATCGTGCTTCTGGCTCTCTACCTTACCAGGGCTTCAGCTAAGTGCTGCGCATCTCACTCTTCTAGGGCCGCTTCAGATGTGTCCTCATCTATGTGCTATGCATGCGTGACTTCCTGTAGATCATTTTTGTCTTAGAAAAATTTGTTCTTTTCTTTTGGTTTCATCATTTTCTCTCCCAACCTCTCAGAAGTCTCTAACCTACCCCTTTTTTATGGCATCCTCAATTACCAGATTTATCTCATACTTTTCCTTGTGGTCATGTGTTAAACCTCTAATGATTGTTAACTTTTAAAATATATCACCTGGGACTCCCCTGGTGGTCCAGCGGTTAAGACTCAGTGCTCCCAATGCAGGGGGCATGGGTTTGATCCCTGGTCAGGGAACTAGATCCCGCATGCCACAACTAAGAGTCTGCATGCTGCAACTAAAAGATCCTGCATGCTGCAAAAAAGATCCCACACATGAAGATCCTGCATGCTGCAACTAAGACCCAGTGCAGCCAAATAAATAAATAAATATTTTTAAAAAATATGATAGGCCCTTTAGTCTTTTTTAAAAATCATCGTTTTCCAGTTTGGAGGTTCCATAAAAAACTAAAAATAGAACTACCATATGATCCAGTAATCCCACTACTGGACATATACCCAGAGAAAACCATAATCCAAAAAGAAACGTGTACCATAATGTTCATTGCAGCACTATTACAATAGCCAGGACATGGAAGCAACCTAAATGCCCATCAGCAGATGAATGGATAAAGAAGATGTGGCACATATATACAATGGAATATTACTCAGCCATAAAAAGGAATGAAATGGAGCTATATGTAATGAGGTGGATAGACCTAGAGTCTGTCATACAGAGTGAAGTAAGCCAGAAAGAGAAAAACAAATACCATATGCTAACTAATATATATGGAATCTAAAAAAAAAAATGGTACTGATGAACCCAGTGACAGGGCAAGAATAAGGATGCAGATGCAGAGACTGGACTGGAGGACATGGGGTTGGGGTGGGGGGGCGGGTGGCAAAGGAGAAGCTGGGAAGAAGTGAGAGAGTAGCATAGACACATATACACTACCAACTGTAAAATAGATAGCTAGTGGGAAGTTGCTGTGTAACAAAGGGAGATCAACTTGATGATGGGTGATGCCTTAGAGGGCCAGGATAGGGAGAGCAGGAGGGGGTTGTGGGAGGGAGGGGGTATGGGGATATATGCATAAATACAGCTGATTCACTTTCATGTACCTCAAAAGCTGGTACAAGAGTGTAAAGCAATTATATTCCAATAAAGAGCTTAAAAAAAAAAATCACCGTTTTCTACCCTGATCTAATATTACTGTTGTATTTGACAAAATTATTAAAATCAGTGCTTTAAAAATTTAATGTGCTTTTGTAACCTTCAAAGCCAAGCAATTATAACAATATATTGTTTAGGGATACATATATGTGGGATAAAATAAGAGAATGAGAAACATAAAATTCCTTCATGGTTGAGGGAGGCAGGGACAAAGAATAGAAGAGGAGCATAGGTAGATGTAGATCATTAGCAATGAACCAGGATTCTTTAACCTTTTATTATGGAAAATAGAATAGTATAATGAACCCCTAAGTACTTACTGAGCTTCAGCAATTATCAACATTTTGCTAATCTATTTTATATAGCTTCCTATCAATTTTTTTTTCCTGGCATATTTTAAAACAATCCCAGACATTCACATATGCTTATGTATGCATCTCTAATTGATAAGGGTGTTTTAATTTTCACCTAAGTACCTTGCTAACCATGTTATTATCACACATAGTAGAATTAATTGTAATACTTGGTCCTTATTCATGTTTTCATGATGGTCTCAAAAATGTTTTTTTCAGTTTTTCTCCCTAGGAATCCATATAGGATGCCTATATTGTATTTTTATTTATTTATTTATTTTTATTGAAATTAATTTACATTATGTGTTAGTCTCAAGTCTACAGTGAAGTGATTCAGTTATACATATATATTCTTTTTCAGATACTTTTCCATTATAGATTATTATAAGATATTGAGTATAGTTCCCTGTGCTATACAGCAGCTCCTTATTATTCACCTATTTTATATTCCTATATTGTGTTCTGATATTAGGTTTCTTACATCTCTTTTATTCTGTGAACATCCCTCCCCCCTTTTATGCCATCAGTTTGTTGGAGGAACCAGGTTAATTGTCCTAGAGAATATACCCACATTCTGGATTCCAAATTACTTTTGTCTGGTATTATGTAACTTGTTTCTCTTTCCTCATATTTCCTATAAACTGATACTTATTTCTAAAGGCTTGATGAGAGTTAGATTCTTTGTGGGTTTTTTTTTTTCAAGCAAGAGTATTTATAGATGATGCTGTGTACTTTCTTTTATATCACATCATGAAGCATATAATGCCTGGGTGTCCCACTTTTAAAGGTGCTAAAATTGATCACTGGGTTTAATGCAACATATGTTCCTTGATACATTCATTCTTCTTAATCTGTATAGGGAAGCACACCTTTAATAAAATGCCAGATTTAAAAAATTAAATTTAGGAAGGAAGAAGAGGAGGGGTAAGAAATATAATTCAGGACTTTTGTTCCCTTATTGTAAATTATATTGGTTATATTAGAATTGAATCCCAGTTTCCTATGGTAAACCAAATCTACAAAGATTTGTGAAACAAATCTTTACTGGCTCAGGGCAACTACTTCCTCTATTCCCTTTACTCAAGGCAGCAGTTTTGAGATCTCAGCCTCTCTTCATCTGTCTTTTTTAGTATACTCCTTATTGCCAGAGTAGTACATTTAGGTAGTTAGGTGACTTGAAGTACAATATATCAGTAGATTGAGAAAGATGGAGGATCTCAAAGGCACTCTCAACTGAATTTCTATGATAAATTTCAAGTAATAATAATTAACTTTTTAAACAGGGTTCAACTACACCAGTAACGGTTTTCAAAGGTTCAAAGAAACCTTACTTAAGAGAATGCATTTTGATTATTAACCATGATACTGGGGAATGTCGACTAGAAAAACTCAGCAGCAACATCACTGTAAAAAAAACAAGGTATGTAGTTAATGAAATAAACTATTTTATCGACACATAAATTGCTAAGAAAGTGTCAATGAAAAAAGTTATTGGATTAAGTCACATTATTATATAAGGGTTATTTCTGTGTGGTACAAAAATGTTTTGATCTTTTTCCAAGTTTAAATTTGATGAAGATCCTTTAGCCAGAAGCTTTTACCATTTCTCCCTATATAAAAACTTGTTTTGTTTCTAAATGTTTTCTTATATATAGGTATATCTTTTATTCTATTATAGATACTTTTGTAGAACTGGACTGAAAAGAGCCATTATACACTCTCCAAAATAATTTCATTATCAGTAGTAAAATTTTTTTTTTATGAAGCACTTAGAAAATGTGAGGCAAGAAAAAGGAGAATTTCCTATACAAATAGTAACATTGAAACTTCCACATTTTAATTGGATTAACAGATAAATCCATTTAAAATGTCGGTAAGATAATATAGCCACTCAAATCTTTTTTTTTTTTTTTTTTGGAAATAGGTAGTGCATTAATTACTATGTAGTGTGCTCTAAAAGCCATACAAATAGTATAGGTAAAAATTGTTCTAGGAATTAAAGGAAGGGAGAAATTATGGTTCATTGGAGCATTCAGGGAGCCTGTATTGATGTACTTTAAGAAGAGGTTAAGCTTTAGTGCTTTTTTTCCCCAAACATATTTGACGATAAGGATTGCCTTTGGGTGCTTGTTAAACATATGAGTTCCCAAATTCAACTACATATCGGGGAAGGAGCCTGGAAACCTTTTTTTTTTTTCTTTAAATTATCCCCTCCTCTCAGGTGATTTTTATTTGCAGGAAAGTTTGGAAAATACTGATTTAATTGATCAGAGAGAACATGAGGATATAAACGAGGCAGGAATATATCTGACTTATTTGGAACCTATGAATGAGACTTGCTTGAATGGAGCAGAGATTAATTTCTTTGCCTGTGTACAAGTATTAGAAAGTGGGGGATGAGGTTGGAAGTATTCTAGAGGCAAGGTTGTAAAGACAGGTTGTCTTTAATATTAACTATGAAATTAGGACATTGTCTTATTGATGGTGGTTGCATATTAAATTTTTTTAACCAGGGATTAACATGCTTACATTCTAGTTTTGAAATGTAAATCCACCAAGCAAATCAATTTAAATGAAACAATGTGGGAAACAGAAAAATGCATAAACCATGATTTTTTAGAGTAGGAATGAAGAGAACAATGAAGTTCTAAATAGTTTGTGAAGAAAGAACTAACAGGATTTGGTGACTGGAAATGGGAGAGGCAAAGTCAAGCATAGTTGTATTAGATACTCTTTTTTTTTTTTTTTAATTGTTGAAGGGAAAGTATACAAATCTCCTTTAATAACATGTCTTAAAGTTATGAATGAGAAATGTGGGAGTGATTTAATTTTAACAGAAATGATAATTTCAGAATTTAGGGAATATATTGTACCTGTTATACACATATATAATTTCATTTTGTTTTAGTCATTTGTGTATGTCTTATCTCTTCAATTTTGAGCGGTGGTTTTGTTTTATTAACATTTGTACCCCTCAGTGGATCTGTGTGTATGCCATGCCTATAGTAGGGCTCAATAAATATTTGTTAAATAATGAATTAAATTAATGCTTTAATCCTTGAACATCATTTTAAAGGTCTCTAGGAAGAAGAAGAAGTGGTCAATTTTAGTAGCTTTGTAAGTTGGAATTTTTGTTATATTGCAATCCTCATACGTGTTTGGACCTTTTGATATTCTTAATTGCAGAGTTGAAGGAAGCAGTAAAATTCAGTATCGTATAGAGCAGCAGCAGCAACAAATGCGGAATTCAAGTAGGACTCCCAATCTTGTAAAACGTTCTCCACCCGAAGGCAAGATGTCCCCAGCATCTCCGATGGATGATATTGAAAGAGGTAAAATCTATGTGTATGTAATGTCCTTTTACAAGAAACTATTAATAAATGTTAAGGGAAAATTTTCATTTTACTTGACAGGTAACTATAGAATTCTAAAAACATAAAGTTTTTTAGTTATAGGTTTTTCTAGAGGAAAAGTGTAGTTTATGATTTCGGGTATTACGTACATAAGCCTGTGTCTATATAGCAGAATTTATATTTTTTATAATTCAGAGGAAAAAGTAACTGTTTAGATATGTGTAACTGGAGTTTTCTTCTTTTTGACAGTTATGATGATTCAGATTCAGTTCTTCACAGGGTCTTCCTTTTGAGGGTTTTCAATATGTAGCCAGACTATAGATGTGTAAGATGTAGCCAAACCAATAGTGAAGTGAGGAGGTGTAGCCAAAGCAGCGGGCAAGCTCTTCTGAATTCCTGCTCACTTCTCAGCAGGAAGGTGTTTCTAGGGAGGCATAGTCCTTTTGAAAGTAAGGAGACTTGAATCTCCATTCTAGCTGCAGTTTGAGTGTTTGTGTTATAGTAATCGTGGTAGGAGTAAGACCCTGGTCATCAATGTTTATTTGCTTCTGCACTTTGCCTTCATAACTTGCGTACAGCTCTCCATTTCCACTTGCCCCCTTCTAGGCCCAGTATGGTATTAGTTCCCTATAATATTAGTGTTCCCCTTACAAATAATAAGGCAAATATAAGCTCAGAACCCTGTTGTTACAAAGGATCTTGAATTTTATTTTATTGTGAAATCTGCTTCCAAAATGGATTTGAATCATGATGTCATTTCATATATGTGTACGGTAGGAATCTGGAACAGAAAATCAAGGTATTGGAGGGAAGAGGAAGGAAACTTGCTAATTATTGAAATATTAAATTTGTATCTGAGCTTCCTATCCACTAATACAAAAATGAAAACTTAAGTAGTATATTTTGTATTATCTAAGAAACAAGTTCCAAAGATTTGGACTCTTCCTTGCTACTAAATTCTAAAGGGAATTCATCATATGGAATCTGTTCTTTGGAGCATTAACCTATATAGTATCTTCAACAATAATTTTACAATACAAAAAAAAGTTCCTCTATGTGGCAGGTGTTTAGCCGAGACCTTAATAAAAACATTGTATTGAAGCATTATATTGTAGAGTATAAGTTAAAGTAATCCAAGCATAACATCTAACTGTGTAAGAATTTACCTTGAGATATTTGTATAGCATGTTCCGTAGACTATCTTCTTTTAAATATTTTCTTGACCCTACTGCTGTGATTGAATCACTTTTTCAAGTTTATGATTATATGTTTGGCAGTTGTACTAGTGTTTCTGTGGTTTAATTTTTACATTTACATGTTTGAGCTATCTGGAATTCTAGTTTAAGAAATAAGAATCTAAATTTCCTTCGTCCTCAACAGTATAATTACACAGGTATTGATAGAGAATCAACAAATACAGTATTGAAAAAAGAGTATGTATCAATATCCATTGTTTTGAATAAGCCAGTATTTCTCCTGCTGATATGAAAAGCCATTTTTTAAATTCAATTTTTTAAAAAAAATTATTTATTTATTTATTTATTTATTTATTAGCTGCATTGGGTCTTCGTTGCTGCACATGGGCTTTCTCTAGTTGCAGAGAACGGGGCTACTCTTCATTGTGGTGCACAGGCTCCTCATTGTGGTCACTTGTTGCGGAACACGGGCTCTAGATGCGTGGGCCTCAGTAGTTGTGGCACACAGGCTCAATAGTTGTGGCACATGGGCTTAGTTGCTCCTCAGCATGTGGGATCTTCCTGGAGCGGGGACTGAACCCGTGTCCCCTGCATTGGCAGGTGGATTCCTAACCACTGCGCCACCTAGGAAGTCCTTAAATTCAAGTTTTATTTTATATTGGGGTAGAGTTGCTTTACAATGTTGTGTTAGTTTCAAGTGTACAGCAAAGAGATTTGGTTATATATATATATATACATGTATCTATTACTTTTCCAAATTCTTTTCCTGTTCAGGTTATTACGGAGTATTGAGCAGAGTTCCCTGTGCTATACAGTAGGTCCTTGTTGATTATCTATTTTATATACAGTAGTGTGTATATGTTAATCTCAAACTCCTAATTTATCCCTCCCTGCACTGTTCCCCTTTGGTAACCATAAGTTTGTTTCCAAAGTTTGGGAGTCTGTTTCTGTTCTGTAAATAAGTTCATTTGTATCATCTTTTTAAATTCTACATATAAGGGATATTATATGATATTTGTCTTTCTCTGTCTGATTTACCTCACTTAGCATGATAATCTCTAGGTCCATCCATGTTGCTGCAAATGGCATTATTTCATTCTTTTTTTATGGCGAGTAATATTACATTGTATATATATACCACATCTTCTTTATCCATTCATCTGTTGTTGGACATTTAGGTTGCTTCCATGTCTTGGCTTTTATAAATAGTGCTGTATTGAACATTGGGGTGCATGTATCTTTTCAAATTATGTTTTTTCTCCACATATGCCCAGGAATGGGATTGCTGGATCATGTGGCAGCTCTATTTTTACTTTTTTAAGGAAACTCCCTACCTTACTTCATAGTGGTTGTACCAATTTACATTCCCACCAATAGTATAGGAGGGCTTCCTTTTCTCCACATTTATTGTTTGTAGACTTTTTGATGATGGCCATCCTGACTGATGTGTGGCGATACCTCATTGTAGTTTTGATTTGCATTTCTCTAATAACTAGCAATGTTGAACATTTTTTTTCATATGCCTTTTGGCCATGTGTATGTCTTCTTTGGAGAAATGTCTATTTAGATATTCTGCCCATTTTTTGATTGGGTTATATTTTTTATATAGAGCTGCATGAGCTGATTTCTATTTTGGAGGTTAATCCCTTGTCAGTTGCTTCATTTGCAAATGTTTTCTTCTATTCTGTGGGTTGTCTTTGTTTTGTTTATGGTTTCTCTTTGCATTGCAAAAGCTTTTAGGTCTATTTTAGGGCCCATTTTATTTTAGGGTCACATTTGTTTATTTTTGTTTTTATTTTCATTACTCTAGGAGGTGAATCCAAAAAGATATCGCTGCAGTTTGTGTCAAATAGTGTTTTGCCTATGTTTTCCTCTAAGAGTTTTATAGTTTCAGGTCATACATTTAGGTCTTTAATCCATTTTGAGTTTATTTTTGTGTATGGTGTTAGAGAATGTTTTAATTTCATTGTTTTACATGTAGCTGTCCAGTTTTCCCAGCACCACTTATTGAAGAGACTATCTTTTCTCCATTGAATATTCTTGCCTCCTTTGTTATAGATTAATTGACCATAGATGTGTAGGTTTATTTCTGGGCTTTCTATCCTGCTCCATCAATCTATATTTCTGTCTTTGTGCCTGTACTATAATGTTTTGATTACTATAGCTTTGTATTATAGTCTGAAGTTGAGGGGCCTGATTCCTCCAGCACCATTTTTCCTCTCAGGATTGCTTTAGCTATTTGGAGTCTTTTGTGTTTCCACACAAGTTCTGAAAGTTTTTGTTCTAGTTCCATGAAGATTGCCGTTGGTAATTCAATAGGGATTGCATGAAACCTTTAGATTGCCTTGGGGTAGTAAAGTCATTTTGATAATATTGATTCTTTCAATCCAAAAAATGGTATATCTTTCCATCTGTTTGTGTCATCTTAGATTTCCTTCATCAGTATATTATAGTATTCAGAATACAGGTCTTTTGTCTCCTTAGGTAGGTTTATTCCTAGGTATTTTATTCTTTTTGATGAGATGGTAAGTAGGATTGTTTCCTTAATTTCTCTTTCTGATTTTCATTGTTAGTGTGTAGAAATGCAAGATATTTCCGTGTATTAATTTTTTATCCTTCAGTCTTCCCAAGTTCCTTTTTAAGGTCCAGTAGTTTTCTGGTAGCATCTTTAGGATTTTCTATTTATAGTATCATTCATCTGCAAACAGTGACAGTTTAACTTCTTCTTTTCCAATTTGGATTCCTTTTATTTCTTCTGCTTCTCTGATTGCTATGGCTAGGACCTCCAAAACTGTGTTGAATAAAAGTGGTGAGAGTGGGCATCCTTGTCTTGTTCCTGATCTTTGAGGAAATGCTTTCAGCTTGTCACCACTGAGTATGATGTTAGATGTGGCTTTGTCATTTGAGGCCTTTATTATGTTCATGTATGTTCCCTCTATGCCTGCTTTCTGGAAAGTTTTAATCATAAATGGGTGTTGAATTTTGTCAAAAGCATTTTTTTGCATCTATTGAGACAATCGTATGGTTTTTATTCTTCAGCTTGTTGACATGGTGTATCACACTGATTGATTTGTGGATATTGAAGAATCCTTGCATCCCTGGGTTAAATCCCATTTGATCATGGTGTATGATCCTTTTAATGTATTCTTAGATTCAGTTTGATAGTATTTTGTTGAGTATTTTTGCATCTATGTTCATCAGGGATACTGACTTGTAATTTTCTTTTTTTGTGATATCTTTGTCTGGTTTTGGTATCATGATGTTGGTGGCCTCACAGCATGAGTTTGGGAGTGTTCCTTCCTTTGCAATTTTTTTGAATAGTTTCAGAAGTATAGATGTTAACTCTTCTGTAAATGTTTGATAGAATTTGCCTGTGAAGCCATCTGGCCCTGGGCTATTGTTTGTTGGAAGTTTTCTAATTGCAGTTTCGATTTCAGTATTTGTGATTAGTCTGTTCACATTTTCTATTTCTTCCTGGTTCAATCTTGGAATTTGTTTCTAAGAATTTGTTTATTTCTTTTAGGTTGTCCATTTTATTGGCATATAGTTGCTTATAATAATCTCATGATCTTTTATGTATCTATGGTATCAGTTGTAACTTCTTTTTCATTTCTAATTTTATTGATTTGAGCCCTTTCCCATTTTTCTTAATGTCTCGCTAAAAGTTTATCAATTTTGTTTATCCTTTCAAAGAACCAGCTTTTCGTTTTATTGATCTTTTCTATTGTTTTCTTCATCTCTATTGCATTTGTTTCCTCTATGATCTTTATAATTTCTTTCCTTCTACTAACTGTGGGGTTGGTTCTTCTTTCTCTAGTTGCTTTAGGTTTAAGTTTAGGTTGTTTATTTGCGATTTTTCCTGTTTCGAGAGGTAAGATTGTATTGCTATAAATTTCCCTCTTAGAACTGCTTAAGGTAATTATCAATATGTATATTCTTATTGCCATTTTGTTCATAGTTTATGATTTGTTTTTGTAGGTCTTTTTTCTTCCCTTCCTCTTTTGTTCTCTTTTGATTTGATGACTATCTTTAGTGTTGTGTTTGGATTGCATTTTCTTCTTTTGTGTGTATCTATTCTCGATTTTTGGTTTGCGGTTACCATGATGTTTTGATATAGCTATCTATATTTGGCCGCAGGTGTTAGTTTCTGCAAACATCCCCCAGTTAATAATGTGTTAAGTTGCTGTTCTCTTAATTTCAAATATATTTCCAATATCCTGCATTTGTACTCTCCTCTTCTCATGATTGCTTGTCTTGATATCATATTTGTGTGTGGATGATTTTCTAGCTTTACTGTATGTTTCCCCTTTACTGGTGAGCTTTTCTTATTTCTAGTTATGCTACCTAGAGAAGTTTCTTTAGCATTTGTTGTAAAGCTGCTTTTGTGGTGCTGAATTCTGTTAACTTTTGCTTGTTTGTAAAGCTTTTGATTTCTCCATTGAATCTGAATGAGAGCCTTGCTGGGTAGACTATTCTTGGTTGTAGGTTTTCCCCTTTCATCGCTTTAAATATATCGTGCCACTCTTTTCTGGTCTGCAGAGTTTCTGTGGAAAAATCAGCTGATAACCCTATGGGGATTCCCATTCTGTATGCTATTTGTTGCTTTTCCCTTGTTGCTTTTTAATATTTTCTCTTTGTCTTTAATTTTTGTCAATTTGAATAATATGTGTCTTGGCATGTTCCTCCTTGGATTTGTGCTTCTGTTACTTGCTGTGCTTCCTGGACTTGAGTTAAGCATTTCCTTTCTCACATTAGGGAATTTTTCAGCTATTGTCTCTTCAAATATTTTCTCAGGCCCTTTTGCTCTCTCTTCTCCTTCCAGGACCCCTATAATGCAAATGTTGGTGTGTTTAATGTTGTTCCAAAGACCTCTTAAACTGTCCTAATTTCTTTTCATTCTTTTTTCTTTATTCTATTCCATGGCAGTGATTTCCACCATTCTGTTCCAGCTCACTTATTCATTCTTCTGCCTCATTTATTCTGCTATTGATCCTTCTAGTGTATTTTTCATTTCAGTTATTGTATTTTTCATCTCTGTTTGTTTGTTCCTTAAATGTTGTAGCTCTGAAAAAGCCATTTCTATCACATGCAAAATTTCTTTCTGGACTTAAGTCTGTCTTACAACATAAGACGTACAGTGGCCAATACATATATGAAAAATGGATCAGATTCACTAATGCTTTCAAAATTCAAATTTTAAGATTAAAAGATATTTTTTCTAAAATTTAGTAGTTTCATTCTTGCAATGTCTAACACTGAAGGGGTTACATTAGTATGCCTAGAAATGAATAAGCCAAAAATCTAACATAATTTCAAGGAGAAATGTATAAATTCACTTAATAGTGGGAGATTTTTAGTATACCACCTCTCAGTAATCGATTGAGGTGACCCCCAAATAAGTAAGATTTGCAAAACACCATTATGAAACTTGAAAGTAGATATACGTAGCATTGCACAGTTCAAGATATACAGGTTTTCAAGTCCATGTGAAATTAAAAACAAAACAAAACAAAACAGAAAAGAATTGGCCTTGTGCTATGTAACAAAGTATCTCATCAAAAAAGACATTTTTCTTTTTTTAATTGAAGTAAAGTTGATTGACAATATTATATTAATTTCAGGTGTACAACATAGTGATTTGATATTTTTATATATTATAATCCATTTAAAGTTATTAAAAAATAATGGCTATATTTCCCTGTGCTGTACAATATATCCTTTTTAACATTTATTTTATACAAATTTAATTCCATACCCCTATCTTACCCTCCTGCCCCACCATGGATTACCGCTAGTTTGGTCTCTGTATATGTGAATCTGTTTCTGTTTTGTTATATACATTTTTTGTTTTATCTTTTAGATTCCACATATAAGAGATAACATATGGTATTTGTCTTACTCTCTCTGACTTATTTCACTAAGCATAATACTCTCTAGGTCTATCCACCTTGTTGCAAATGGCAGAATTTTGTTCTTTTCATGGCTGAGTAATATTTCATTGTGTGTGTGTGTGTGTGTGTGTGTGTGTATACATACCATGTCTGTGTGTGTGTGTGTGTGTATACATACCACATCTTCTTTTTCCATTTATCTTTTGATGGACACTTAGGTTGCATCCATATCTTGACTATTGTAAATAATGCTGCTATGAACATCGGGGCGCATGTATCTTTTTGAATTAGTACTTTTGTTCTCTTTGGGTATATACCCAGGAATGGGATTGCTAGATCATATGGTAATTCTAGTTTTAGGTTTTTTTTTAAGGAACCTCTATACGGTTTTCCATAGTGGCTGAACCAATCCACATTCCCACCAACAGAGTGTACTATAGTTCCCTTTTCTCCACATCCTTGCCAACATTTGTTATTTGTAGACTTTTTGATGATAGCCATTTTGACAGGTGTGAGGTGATATCTCATTGTGGTTTTGATTTGCATTTCTCTCATGATCAGTGATGTTAAACATTTTTCATGTGCCAGTTGGCCATCTGTATATCTCCTTTGGCAAAAGTCTATTCCAATCTTCTGCCCATTTTTAACCAGATTGTTTGGATTTTTTTAGATATTGAGTTGTATGAGCTGTTTATATATTTTGAATATTAACCCCTTATTAGTCATATCACTTGCAAATATTTTCTCCCATTCAGGAGGTTGTCTTTTCATTTCATTGGTTTCCTTTGCTGTGCAAAGCATCTAAGTTTAATTAGGTCCCGTTTATTTTTGCTTTTGTTTCTCTTGTCTTAGGAGACAGATCCAAAAAATATTACTACAATTTATGTCATAGAGTGTTCTGCCTATGATCTCTTCTAGGAGTTTTATGGTTTTAGGTCTTATATTTAATCCATTTTGAGTTTATTTCTGTATATGGTATTAGGAAATGTTCTAATCTCATTCATTCACATGTAGCTGTCCAGTTTTCCCAGTCCCACTTAGTGAAAAGACTCTCTTTTCTCTATTATATATTCTTGCCTCCTTTGTCATAAATTTATTGACCATAAGTGCATGAGTTTATTTTGGGGCTCTTTATTCTGTTCCATTGATCTATGTGCCTGTTTTTGTGCCAGTATCATGGTGTTTTGATTACTGTAGCTTTGTAGCATAGTCTGAAGTCAGGGAGTGTGAAACCTCCAGCTTTATTCTCTTTTCTCAAGATAACTTTGGAATTTGGGGTCTTTTGTGGTTCCATATAAATTTGTGGGGTATTTGTTCTAGTTCTGTAAAAATGTCGTAAATATTTTGACAGGGAAAGAGATATTTTTTCATTTATCTGCTTGGCAATAGTTAAAATAATTGTCAACATTAAGTACTGGTGAGGATATAAAGGGAAACAGATATGTTCACACATTTTTGAAAAATCATAAATTGGCAAATATTTTTTGTAGAGAAATTTTGTCTGCAAAACACTTAGAACAGTGTCTAGCACACAGAAACTACTATATAAGGTTTTGTTTTCATTATCATCATTCTTACTTGCTAATAACTATTAAATTAAAAATGTGCCTATTCCTTACCTAGAAATTCTAGAAACTTCTCTTATTGTGAAACTTGTACAGATAATTACATAGATATACCTATATCAGTCACATAAGAGGGTTCAATGAGGTATTTTTCATACTAAGGAAAAAATGAAAAAATCCTAGGTGCACATCAAGAAGGGATTACAGTACTACACATCCCTATTAAAAAAGAGTTAGAGTTACAAAAAAGTATATCCAGATATATCAAGTAAAAAACTTAGTTTTTACATATTATACAATGTGTGTGAGTGTGTATGAACAATTTTTGAAATCAAAATGTGTATATATTTGCAGATGCACAGAAGAACTTGGAAGAATTATACTAAAATGCAAGCATTATGTTTGGGAGTTTGGATTATAGGAACTTTTCACTTTCTATAGTGCAAATTCTTGTTTGAATTTTTACAACAAACTTGTTATTTCTCAGATAATGATTATTTATTGAGAAGACAATATAATGTAAAAACACTGTTAATATAAACCACTCATAATCGCACCACCCTAATGTAACTATGTTAATTTCTGCCTATATTGTGTGTATATACATTTTTTTAAAAAACTGTTTATCTATTTATTTGGTTACATAGGGTCTTAGTTGTGGCAGATGGGCTTCTTAGTTGCAGCTCCAGGTCTCCTTTGTTGTGGCACATGGGCTCCTTAGTTGCAGCAGGTGGACTCTTTAGTTGCTGCTCATGGGCTCCTTTGTTGTGGCATGTGTGCTCCATAGTTGTGGCATATGACCTCGAGGGATCTAGTTCCCTGACCAGAGATTGAACCTGGGCCCCCTGCATTGGAAGCATGAGTCTTATCCATTGTGCCACCAGGGAAGTCCTTGTGTATTTTTTATGTTATGTTACAATATGTTATATTTTATTTTTGTAGGTAACTATTATGTACCAAATCTTCCTATACATTATTTCAGTTAATCTTTAAAATTTTTCTTAAGAAATATTTCAAACACATAGAAATTACAGAGAATAATACAACAAATTATATACCTACAACTTAGATTTAACATTTTGGTTTTAATTTTTAAAAAAATTACCAAAGTTTCTTTCCTTTCCAACACATTCTCTTCCTTTTCCTGTCTATCTGTGCACGTGTCTGAATGTACTCTAAAGGATTTATATACTTTGCTATTCCTTGGAACAGTTTGTATATGGTAGATTTTTCTAAATTTCTTTAATAACTATAGGTTTGTTCAGGTTTTCTACTTCTTTATTCAATTTTGGTAATTCATATTTGTCTTGAAAACTATTGGTTCAATTCACATTTTCAAATTACTGGCATAATTTGTCCATACAGACCTCTACAATGTCTGTGAGTTATGGCACGTTTTTATTCCTAACACTTATTATTTGTGCCCTGTCTCTCTTTCTCTTAACCTATATTTCTAGAATTTGATATGTTTCATTAGGCTTCAATGAACCACGTTTTGGTCTTGGTGAGACATTATATATGTGATGACTAAGAAAGACATCTTCGAAGTCAGACTGCTTGTGTTCAAATCCCAGCTTCATAACTTATTAGCTGGGTAGGCTAGGGAAAGTTACTTAACCTCTTATTCTGTGTATGTTTCCTCATTTTTTAAATAGAGCTAATAATTAGGATTATTGAGAGGATTAAAAGTAATAAATATATGTAAAGTATCTAAACCATTCCTAACACTAAGAAGTATCCAAATATTAGCTATTATTTTAATTTTTATTGCTCTTTTCTTTTTCCTTTGTCTACTCTTTCATTAATGTATGCTCTTTTAAAAAAATTATTTCCTTCTTTGACTTGCTTTGAGTTTGCTCTGTTGTTATTATAATTGGATACTTAGTTCATCTATATTAAATTTATCTTTTGTATGCATTCAAGAGTATAAATAACTTTCTAGGTATCACTTTAACTGCATTTAGTAAATGACTAGCACTTCCATGGTAGTTAAATTCTAAAAATTTCTGTAATTTCAGTTATTTGACAAAAAATCATTTATAAGAATGTTTTGTGGTTTCCAAATATATGGAATTTAAGGAAAATTTGGGCAGGGTTGAAACAATGACATCATATTTTCTGCTTATAAATCTTCAATTTGTGTAGGGCTCAGTAGGGATAGTTCATAGCTGTTCTACGAACAGCCGGTGTCAGCTGGACTGCCTTAGGGTATAGCAGCTGGAATCATTTGAAGGCTCATTTACTCACGTCTGCCAGTTGATGCTGGCTTTTGGCTGATACTTTGGGGGTTGTCAGCTGGAAAACCTACACATTGGCTTTCCAGGTGGCCTCAGCTTCCTCACGACATAGTGGCTAGGTTCCAAGAGTAAGTGTCGAGAGAGGAAGAGTGGAAAGGAGAAAGGATACAGGGGAGAGAGGTGAAAACTTTATCTTTTTAATTACACAGGCTCAGAAGTCATTTAGGATCACTTGTGCGTGTATTTGTATGTGTATCTGACACAAAATGTTTATGTATTTAAAGTACGATTTGCTAGGTTTTGGTGTATGTGTACATCCTGAAATTACATCCACAACCACAGTCAGGACAATGAACATATTTATCACTCTAAAAAGTTTCCTCCTGCTCCTTCGTAATCCCTCTCTCCCACTCCTCCCCACCCCATCCTTTTCCTAGGTAGGTACTGATCTGCTTTATGTCACTGTCTTTAGTTTGCTTTTTCTAGAAATTTATATCAGTGGAATCATATCCTCTTTTTTGTGTAGATTTTTTGCACTAAGTGTAATTATTTTGAGAATCATCCATTGTTGAATCTTATATCAATAGTTCATTCCTTTTTATTGCTGAACCATAATCTGCTTTATGGACATACAGGAGTTTGTTTATCTGCTTAACCTGAAGATGGACATTTGGGTTGTTTCCAGTTTTTGGCGTTTACAGAAAAAGCTGCTATGAACATCACATACAAGTCTTTGAAAAGACAAATGTTTTCTTTTCTCTGTAGTAAATATGTAAGAGTGAAATAGCTGGATTGTATGATTGGTGTGTATTTAACTTTTTAAGCAACTGCCAAACTGTTTTCCCAAGTGATTGTACTATTTTACATTCCTACCAGCGGTGTATGAGAGACCTACTTCCTCTACATCTATATCAGTACTTGGATCGGTTTTAATGAGGTGTATAGTGGTATCTTATTGTGGCTTAATTTTTTAAAGTTTGTATTATTGAAGTATAGTTGATTTACAGTGTTGTATTAGTTTCTGGTGTACAGCAAAGCGATGCAGCAGAGAAACCTGAGTGAAGTTTTTGGCCAACCCAGTGTATATAGCAGTTTACATCTGGTAATTCCAAACTCCCAATCCACCCCTCTCCACTCCCCACCCCCTTGGCAACCAGAAATCTGTTCCTTATGTCTGTGAGTCTGTTTCTGTTTTGTAGATAAGTTCATCTGTGTCATATTTTAGATTCCACATTTATGGTATTTGTCTTTCTCTGTCTGACTTCACTTAGTATGATAATCTCTAGGTCCATCCATGTTGCTGCAGATGGCATTATTTCATTCTTTTTTATAGCTGAGTAGTACTCCATTGTGTGTGTGTGTGTGTGTGTGTGTGTGTGTTTACACACTACATGTTATTTATCCATTCACCTGTCAGTAGATATTTAGGTTGTTTCTATGTCTTGGCTATTGTAAATAGTGCTGCTGTGAACATAGGGGTGCTCGTAGCTTTGTGAATTATAGTTTTTTCTGGGTACATGCCCAGGAGTGGGATTGCTGGGTCATGCCCATTGTCACTTTAATTTGTGTTTCCCTAATGACTAATGATGTTGAGTATTTTTTCATGTCCTTATTTGCCATCATTAGATTTTCTTCAGGCACAAAGTCTATTCAAATCTTTTGCTCATTTAAAAAATTCTATTATTTATTTCTTTAGAGTTTTAGGAATTCTTCATATATTTTCAGTACAAGTTCTTCATCAGATATACACCTTACAAATATTTTCTCCCAGTCTGTGGATTGTATTTTTTCATTCTCAGTGTAATTTGAAGAGCCCAAGATTTTAATTTTGAATACATGCATTTTATCCAGTTTTTTCTGGATTTTTCTTTGGGTGTCATACTGAAATTTTTTGTTTAAACCAAGATCACAGTAACAAAGGTTTTCTCTTATGTTTTCTTTTAGAAGTTTTATAGTTTTACATCTAGGTCCAGGCTTCATTTTGAGTCAATTTTGGTACATGGTACATGGTATGTATCAAAGTGGTTTGTATTTTTTTTTCCTGTGGATATTGAATTATTCCAGCACCATTTGTTGAAAAGACTGTCTTTTATATTTGCACCTTTGTAAAAAAAAATCATTTGTCCATATGTTTGTGGGTCTGTTTCTGGACTCTTTATTCTGACATATTGATCTATTTGTTTATATTTATGCTGACACCACATTGTCTTGATAATTGTAGCTTTATAATAAGTCTTAAAACCAGGAATTTTTAGTTCTACAACTTTGTTCTTCTCTTACAAAGTAGTTTTGAATATTCTAGGACTCTCCCATTTTCACATGAATTTTAGAATTAGCTTCTCAGTTTCTTAAAAAGCCTATTGAAATTTTTATTGGGATTGCATTGAATCCATAGATCAATTTGGGTAAAATTGACATCTTAACAATATTGAGTCTTCTGATCCACGAACACAGTATCACTCTCCATTTATTTAGATCTTTAATTTCTCTCAGAAATGCATTATGGTTTTCAATATACAGGTCCTTCAAATATTTTGTCAGAATTATCTATAATTACTTAATTTTTTAATAATTATTTAATTTTTGGAAGCTAGTATAAATGCTCTTGTTTGTATAATTTTAACTTCTAATTGCTCATTGCTAGTACATAGGAATAAAATCGATTTTTGTATATTGTCCCTGTATATTTAACCTTGCTTCAACCCATTATTTTAGAGCTTTTTCATAGGTACCATCAGGTTCTCTACATTTACAATCATGTTGTCTGTGAATAATGACAATTCTACCTCTCCCTTTCCAATCTGATGGCTTTATTTCTTTATTTCTTTTGGTGAATTATTGCACCAATTAGAACCTTCAATACAACATTGACTAGAGGTGGTCAAAGTGGAAAACCTCTTGTTCCTAATGCTAGAGGGAAAATATTCAGTCCCCTACAATTATGTATGATTTTAGCTGTAAGCTTTTCCTAGATATCCTTCATAGGTTAACTTGTATTTCTATTTTGCTGAGAGTTTTTATTAAGAATCACTGTTGAAATTTCTGCTGTTTTGAGATGACTTATTTTTCAGTTTTTAATATAGTGAATTATATGGATTGATTTTTGAAAGTTTGTATTCCTTGGAAAACCCCACTTAATCATGATGCATTGTACCTTAAATATATTAGCATTTCTCAACCTCATCAATATTAGCATTTGGAGTGAGATGGTTCTTTGTCAGGGGCTGTCTCGTGCATTGTAGGATGTTTAGCAGCATCCCTAGCTTCTACCCACTAGATGCTAGAATCTCACTTGCCCCCAGTTGTGACAACCAAAAATGTCTCCAGACTGCCAGATGTCTCCCTAGGTGACAAAATCATAGCTGGTTGAAAAACCCTGTTATATATTATTAAATTTGATTTGGTAAAATTCTGTTTAAAATTTTTGCATCTATGTTCATAAGGGATCTTTTTTCTGGTAATGTCTTTGTTGGATTTTGTATCAGTGATTCTGGCCCTAAGGAATGAGTTGGAAAGTTATTCCTTCCTTTTTAATTATACAGAAGAATTTGTATCAAACTCATTATTTCTTCCTTAAATAACTGGTAGAATTCACTCATGAAGTCATCTGTCGCTGGAGATCTGTGTGTAGGGTGTGGGGAGGGTTTTAACTACAACTCAGTTTTTTGTTTTTTTTTTAAAGATTTAGGGATATTCAGGTTATCTGTTTCTTCTTGAGTGAACTTTAGTAGCTTGTGCCTTTCAAGGAATTGACCCATTTCATCTAATGTATTGAGTTTATGAGCATAAAGTAGTTCACAGTGTTCCTTCCTATTCATTTAATGCTGTAAGATCTGTAGTGATGTCACCTTTTTCACTCCTGATATTAGTAATTTTTTTTCTTAATAAACCTGGTTGAGTTTTATCAACATTATTTATCTCAAGTAATCAATTTATGTTTCATTAGTTTTCACTTTTTCTCTGTGTCTTTTTTGCATTTACTACTTTTTTTCCTTCTGCTTACTTTAGTTTTCAAATTTTATTTTATTTATTTATTTGTTTTGTTTATTGGCTGTGTTGGGTCTTCCTTGCTGCCTGTGGGCTTTCTATAGTTGCAGTGAGGAGGGCTACTCTTCATTGTAGTGTACAGGCTTTTTATTGCGGTGGTTTCTCTTGTTGTGGAGCACGGGATCTAGGCATGGGAGCTTCAGTAGCGGTGGCTCTTGGGCTCTAGAGTGTATGCTCAGTAGTTGTGATGCAGAGGCTTAGCTGCTCTGCGGCATGTGGGATGTTCCTGGATCAGGGCTCAAACCCGTGTCCCCTGCATTGGCAGGCGATTCTTAACCACTGTGCCACCAGCGAAGCCCCTGCTTACTTTAGTTTTAATTTGCTCTTCTTTCTCTAGCTTCCTATGGTACTGCTTAGTTCATTTAATTGAGGTCTCCACTTTTCCTCAATACAATCATTTAATGTTTTAAATTTCTCTCCAAGTTGTAGTTTAGTTGTATTCCACAGGTTTTGATAAGTTGTATTTTTATTTTCATTCAATTAGAAGTACTTCCTGAAACCTTTCTGATTTCTTCTTTGACCTATGGGTTTCTTAGAAGTGTGTTTACTTCTCAAATACTTGAAGAATATCTAGGTTCCATTTACAAATTTTAAATTATTATTATAATATTATTATAACCATTAGCCAGACTCATCAAGAAAAAAAGGGAGAAGATGCAAATCAACAGAATTAGAAATGAAAAAGGAGAAGTAACAACGGACACCTCAGAAATACAAAATATCATGAGAGACTACTACAAACAACTATATGCCAATAAATTGGATAACCTGGAAGAAATGCATACGTTCTTAGAAAAATACAATCTTCCAAGACTGAGCCAGGAAGAAATAGAAACCATGAACAGACCAATCACAAGTACGGAAATTGAGGCAGTGATTAAAAATCTCCCAACACACAAAAGCCCAGGACCAGATGGGTTCACGGGCGAATTCTAACAAACATTTCGAGAAGAGTTAACAGCTATCCTTCTCAAACTATTCCAAAATATTGCAGAAGGAGGAACACTCCCAAACTCATTCTACGAGGCTACCATCACCCTGATACCAAAACCAGGCAAAGATGTCACAAAAAAAGAAAACTACAGACCAATATCACTGATGAATATAGATGCAAAAATCCTCAACAAAATACTAGCTAACAGACTGCAACAGCACATTAAAAAAATCATACACCATGATCAAGTGGGGTTTATCCCTGGGATGCAAGGATTCTTCAATATACGCAAATCAATCAACGTGATACATCATATCAACAACTTGAAGGATAAAAACCATATGATCATTTCAATAGATGCAGAAAAAGCTTTTGACAAAATTCAACATCCATTTATGATAAAAGCTCTCCAGAAAATGGGCATAGAAGGAAATTCCCTCAACATAATAAAAGCCATATATGAAAAACCAAAAGCCAACATCGTTCTCAATGGGGAAAAACTGGAAGAATTCCCTCTAAGAACAGGAACAAGACAAGGGTGTCCACTCTCACCACTATTATTCAACATAGTTTTGGAAGTTTTAGCCACAGCAGTCAGAGGAGAAAAAGAAATAAAAGGAATCCAAATTGGAAAAGAAGAAGTAAAATTGTCACTCTTTGCAGATGACATGATATTATATATAGAAAACCCTAAAGACTCTACCAGAAAACTGCTAGCACTCATTGATGAGTTTAGTAAAGTAGCAGGATACAAAATTAATGCACAGAAATCTCTTGCATTCCTATACACTAACAATGGAAGAGCAGAAAGAGAAATTAAGGAAACTCTCCCATTCACCATTGCAACAAAAGGAATAAAATACCTAGGAATAAACCTGCCTAAGGAGGCAAAAGATCTGTATGCAGAAAACTTTAAGACATTGCTGAAAGAAATCAAAGACAACACAAACAGATGGAGGGACATACCATGTTTCTGGATTGGAAGAATCAACATCGTGAAAATGTCTGTACTACCCAAAGCAATTTACAGATTCAATGCAATCCCGATCAAATTACCAATGGCATTTTTCACAGAACTAGAACAAGAAATCTTACGATTTGTATGGAAACGCAGAAGACCCCGAATAGCCAAAGCAATCTTGAGAAGGAAAAATGGAGTTGGTGGAATCAGGCTTCCTGACTTCAAACTCTACTACAAGGCCACAGTGATCAAGACAGTATGGTACTGGCACAAAAATAGAAAGGAAGATCAATGGAATAGAATAGAGAACTCAGAAGTAAGCCCAAACACATATGGGCACCTTATCTTTGACAAAGGAGGCACGAGTATACAATGGAAAAAAGACAGCCTCTTCAATAAGTGGTGCTGGGAACATTGGACAGCAACAGGTAAAAGAATGAAATTAGAACACTTCCTAACACCATACACAAAAATAAACTCCAAATGGATTAAAGACCTACATGTAAGGCCAGACACTATCAAACTCCTAGAGGAAAACATAGGCAGAACACTCTATGACATACATCAAAGCAACATCCTTTTTGACCCACCTCCTAGAATCATGGAAATAAAATCAAGAATAAACAAATGGGACCTCATGAAACTTAAAAGCTTTTGCACAGCAAAAGAAACCATAAACAAGACTAAAAGGCAACCCTCAGAATGGGAAAAAATAATTGCCTATGAAACAACAGACAAAGGATTAACCTCCAAGGTATACAAGCAGCTCATACAGCTTAATACCAAAAAAGCAAATAACCCAATCCACAAATGGGCAGAAGACCTAAATAGACATTTCTCCAAAGAAGACAAGCAGATGGCCAACAAACACATGAAAAGATGCTCAACATCACTCATCATCAGAGAAATGCAAGTCAAAGCCACAATGAGGTATCACCTCACACCGATCAGAATGGCCATCATCACAAAGTCTGGAAACAACCAATGTTGGAGAGGGTGTGGAGAAAAGGGAACTCTCCTGCACTGTTGGTGGGAATGTAAGTTGGTACAGCCACTATGGAAAACAGTTTGGAGGTTCCTTAAAAAACTACAAATAGAACTACCATATGATCCAGTAATCCCACTCCTGGGCATATACCCAAAGAAAACCATAATTCCAAAAGAAACTTGTACCATAATGTTTATTGCAGCACTATTTACAATAGCCAGGACATGGAAGCAACCTGAATGCCCATCAACAAATGAATGGATAAAGAAGATGTGGCATATATACACAATGGAATATTACTCAGCTATAAAAAGGGATGAGTTGGAGCTATATGTAATGAGGTGGATAGAACTACAATCTGTCATACAGAGTGAAGTAAGTCAGAAAGAGAAGGACAAATATTGTATGCTAACTCACATATACGGAATCTAAAAATGGTACTGATGAACTCAGTGACAAGAACAAGGACGCAAATACAGAGAATGGACTGGAGAACTCGAGGTATGGGAGGGGGCGGGGGGTGAAGCGGAAACTGAGACAAAGTGAGAGAGTAGCACAGACATATATATACTACCAACTGTAAAATAGATAGTCAGTGGGAAGTTGTTGTATAACAAAGGGAGTCCAACTCGAGGATGGAAGATGCCTTAGAGGACTGGGGCGGGGAGGGTTGGGGGGGACTCGAGGCGGGGGGAGTCAAGGAAGGGAGGGAATACAGGGATATATGTATGAAAACAGATGATTGATCTTGGTGTACCCCCAAAAAATAATAAAAATAAATAAATAAATAATTATTATAATTTTTTAAGCTCTTTATTGGAATATAATTGCTTTACACTCTTGTACCAGCTTTTGAGGTACACGAAAGTGAATCAGCTGTATTTATATGTATATCCCCATATTCCCTCTCTCCCGTGACTCCCTCCCTCCCTCCCTGTCCTGGCCTTCTAAAGCATAACCCATCATCGAGTTGATCCCCTTTGTTATACAGCAACTTCCCACTAGCTATCTGTTTTACAGTTGGTAGTGTATCTATGTCTATGCTACTCTTTCACTTCTTCCCACCTTCCCCTTCACCCCCAACCTCCCCAACCCCGTGTCCTCCAGTCCATTCTCTACATCTATATCTTTATTCTTGCCCTGTCACTGGGTTCATCAGTACCATTTTTTTAGATTCCATATATATGAGTTAGCATATGGTATTTGTCTTTCTCTTTTTGGCTTACTTCGCTCTGTATGACAGTCTCTAGGTCCATCGACCTCATGACATATAGTTCAATTTCGTTCCTTTTTATGACTGAGTAATACTCCATTGTATAAACATGCCACATCTTCTTTATCCATTCATCTGCTGAGGGGCGTTTAGGTTGCTTCCATATCCTGGCTGTTGTAAATAGTGCTGCAATAAACATTATGGTACATGTTTCTTTCTGAATTATGGTTTTCTCTGGGTATATGCCCAGTAGTGGGATTACTGGGTCATATGGTAGTACCATTTTTAGTTTTTTAAGGACTGTTTTCCATAGTGACTGTACCAACTTACATTCCCACCAACAGTGCAGGAGAGTTCCCTTTTCTCCACACCCTCTGCAACATTTATTGTTTCTAGATTTTGTGATGATGGCCATTCTGACCGGTGTGAGGTGATACCTCATTGTGGCTTTCACCTGCATTTCTCTAATAATTAGTGATGTTGAGCATCTTTTCATGTGTTTGTTGGCCATCTGCTTGTCTTCTTTGGAGAAATGGCTATTTAGGTCTTCTGCCCATTTGTGGATTGGGTTGTTTGCTTTTTTGGTATTAAGCTGCATGAGTTGCTTGTATATTTTGGATATTAATCCTTTATCAGTTGCTTCATTGGCAACTATTCTCTCCCATTCTGAGGGTTGTCTTCTAGTCTTCTTTATTATTTCTTTCGCTATGCAAAGGCTTTTAAGTTTCCTTGGGTCCCATTTGTTTATTCTTGATTTTATTTCCATGATTCTAGGAGGTGGGTCAAAAAGGATCTTGCTTTGATGTATGTCATAGAGTGTTCTGCCTATGTTTTCCTCTAGAAGTTTTATACTGTTTGGCCTTACATTTAGGACTTTAATCCATTTTGAGTTTATTTTTGTGTATGGTGTTAGGAAGTGTTCTAATTTCATTCTTTTACATGTAGCTGTCCAATGTTCCCAGCACCACTTATTGAAGAGGCTGTCTTTTTTCCATTGTATATTCTTGTCTGCTTTGTCAAAGATAAGGTGCTCATACGTGTGTGGGTTTACCTCTGGGTTCTCTCTTCTGTTCCATTGAATTACCTTTCTGTTTTTGTTCCAGTATCATACTGTTTTAATCACTGTAGCCATGCAGTATACTTTGAAGTCAGGAAGCCTGATTCCACCAACTCCATCTTTCCTTCTCAGGATTGCTTTGGCTATTCGGGATCTTTTGCGTTTCCATACAAATCGTAAGATTTCTTGTTCTAGTTCTGTGAAACATGCCATTGGTAATTTGATAGGGATTGCGTTGAATCTGTCAATTGCTTTGGGTAGGATAGTCATTTTACAATATTGATTCTTCCAATCCAAGAACATGGTATGTCCCTCCATCTGTTTGTTTCGTCTTTGATTTCTTTCATCACTGTCTTATAGTTCTCTTTTGCCTCCTTAGGCAGGTTTATTCCTAGGTATTTTATTCTTTGTGTTGCAGTGGTAAATGGGAGAGTTTCCTTAATTTCTCTTTCTGCTCTTTCATTGTTAGCGTATAGAAGTGCAAGAAATTTCTGTGCATTAATGCTATATCCTGCTACTTTACTAAATTCATCAATTAGTACTAGCAGTTTTCTGGTGGCATCTTTAGGGTTTTCTATGTATAATATAATGTCATCTGCAAAGAGTGACAATTTTACTTCTTCTTTTCCAATTTGGATTCCTTTTATTTCATTTTCTTCTCTGATTGCTGTGGCTAACACTTCCAAAACTATGTTGAATAATAATGGTGAGAGTGGGCACCCTTGTCTTGTTCCTGTTCTTAGAGGGAATGTTTTCAATTTTTCACCATTGAGAATGATGTTGGCTGTTGGTTTGTCATATATGGCTTTTATTATGTTGAGGGAATTTCCTTCTATGCCCATTTTCTGGAGAGCTTTTATCATAAATGGATGTTGAATTTTGTCAAAAGCTTTTTCTGCATCTTTTGAGATGATCATATGGTTTTCATCCTTCAATTTGTTAATATGATGTATCACATTGATTGATTTGCGTATATTGAAGAATCCTTGCATTCCAGGGATAAACCCCACTTGATCATGGTGTATGATCTTTTTAATGTGCTGTTGGATTCTGTTAGCTAGTATTTTATTGAGGATATTTGTGTCTATATTCATCAGTGATATTGGCCTGTAATGTTCTTTTTTTGTGACATCTTTGCCTGGTTTTGGTATCAGGGTGATGGTGGCCTCATAGAATGAGTTTAGGAGTGTTCCTCCTTCTGCTGTATTTGGAAGAGTTTGAGAAGGATAGGGGTTAGCTCTTCTCAAAATGTTTGATAGAATTCGCCTGAGAATCCATCTGGCTCTGGGCTTTTGTGTGTTGGGAGATTTTTAATCACAGTCTCAATTTCATTGCTTGTGATTGGTCTGTTCATATTTTCTATTTCTTACCGGTTTGTCTTGGAGGATTGTATTTTTCTAAGAATGTATGCATTTCTTCCAGATTATCCAATTTATTGGCATACAGTTGCTTGTAGCAGTCTCATGATCTTTTGTATTTCTGTGTTGTTACTTCTCTTTTTTCATTTCTATTTTTGTTGATTTGCGTCTTTTCCCTTTTTTTCCTGATGAGTCTGGCTAATGGTTTATCAATTTTGTTAATCTTCTCAAAGAACCAGCTTTTAGTTTTATTGCTCTTTGCTATTGTTTCCTTCATTTCTTTTCCTTCATTTCTGATCTGATCTTTATGATTTCTTTCCTTCTGCTCACTTTGGGGTTTCTTTGTTCTTCTTTCTCTAATTGTTTTAGGTGTAAATTTAGGTTGTTTATTCGATATTTTTCCTGTTTCTTGAGGTAGGACTTTAGTGCAATAAACTTCCATCTTAGAACTGCTTTTGCTGCATCCCATAGGTTTTGGGTTGTTATATTTTCATTGTCATTTGTTTCTAGGTATTTTTAAATTTCTTCAGTGATTTCTTGGTTGTTTAATAGCATATTATTTAGCCTCCATGTGTTTGTATTTTTTACAGTTTTTTTCAAGTAATTGATATCCAGTCTCATGGCGTTGTGGTCAGAGAAAATGCTTGATACGATTTCACTTTTCTTGAATTTACCGAGGCTTGATTTGTGACCCAAGATGTGATCTATCCTGGAGAATGTTCTGTGTGCACTTGAGAAGAAAGTGTATTCTGTAGTTTTTGCATGGAATGTCCTATAAATATCCATTAAGTTGAGAGGGTCTAATGTGCCATTTAAAGCTTGTGTGTCCTTATTTGTGTTCTGTTTGGATGATCTGTCCATTGATGTAAATGGGGTGTTAAAGTCTCCTACTATTATTGTGTTACTGTCAATTTCTCCTTTTATGGCTGTTGGCATTTCCCTTATGTATTGAGGTAACTCCTATGTTGGGTGCATAGTTATTTACAGTTGTTATATGTTCTTCTTGGATTGATCCCTTGATCATTATGTAGTGTCCTTCCTTGTCTCTTGTAATAGTCTTTACTTTAAAGTCTAATTTGTCTGATATAAGTATTGCTCCTCCAGCTTTCTTTTGACTTCCATTTGCATGGAATATCTTTTTCCATCCCTTTACTTTCAGACTATATGTGTCCCTTGGTCTGAAGTAGGTTTCTGGTAGGCAGCATATGTAAGGCTCTTGTTTTTGTATCCATTCAACCAGTCTGTGTCTTTTGGTTGGAGCATTTAATCTATTTACATTTAAGGTAATTATTGACATGTATGTTCCTATTACCATTTTCTTACTTGTTTTGGGTTTGTTTTTGTAGGTCTTTTCCTTCTCTTGTGTTTCCTGCCTAGAGAAGTTCCTTAAGCAATTGTTGTAAGGCTGTTTTGGTGGTGCTAAATTCTCTTAAGTTTTGCTTGTCTGTAAAGCTTTTGATTTCTCTGTCAAATCTGAAAGAGATTCTTGCTGGGTAGAGTATTCTTGGCTGTAGGTTTTTCTCTTTCAGGACTTTCAGTATATCCTGCCACTCCCTTCTGGCCTGCAGAGTTTCTGCAGAAAGCTCAGTTGTTATCCTTTTGGGTTTTCTCTTATATGTTATTTGTTGCTTTTCTCTTGCTGCTTTTAATATTTTTTCTTTGTGTTTAATTTTCATTAGTTTGATTAATATGTGCCTCAGTGTATTTTTCCTTGGGTTTATTCTGTATGGGACTCTCTGCGCTTCTTGGACTTGATTAATTGTTTCCTTTTCCATGTTAGGGATGTTTTCCACTATAACCTTTTCAACTATTTTCTCAGATCCTTTCTTTTTTTCTTCTTCTTCTGGGATGCCTATGATTCGAAAGTTGGTGCGCTTAATGTTGTCACCAAGGCCTCTGAGACTGTCTTCCATTCTTTTTACTCTTTTTTCTTTTTCCTGCTCTGTCGCAGTTGTTTCCCCCATTCTATCTTCCAACTCACTTATTCGTTCTTGTGCCTCAGTTATTCTGCTGTTTGTAGCATCTAGAGTGTTTTTAATTTCAGTTATTTTGTCATCTATTACTGTTTGTTTGCTCTTTAGTTCTTCTGAGTCCTTATTAACTGTGTCTTGTATTTTCTCTATTTTGTTATCAAGATTTTGGATCATATTTACTATCATTTCTCTGAATTCTTTTTCAGGCAATTTTCTTATTTCCTCTTCATTTATTTGGTCTTGTGTATTTTTACCTTGTTCCTTCATCTGTGACAAATTTTTTTGTTGTCTCATTTTCCCCCCACTTTGGATGGGTGGGATTGTGTTCCTGTCCCACTGGGTGTTTGGCCTGAGGTTTCAAGCCCTGGAGTTTGTAGGCTGTTGAGTATAGCTGGGTCTTGGTGTTGAGGTGAGAACCTCTGAGAGACCTCACTCAGATGAATATTCCCTAGGAAGTGGGTTTTCCTGTTAGTCCAATGTTTTGGACTCAGAGCTCCCACCTCAGGAGCTCAGGCCTGACCCTGGGCTTGTGAATCAAGATCCCGCAAGCCGTGTGGAGCGGGAAAACAAAAAAAATTAAAAAAAAAAGTAGGAGAACAGCAGAGAACAATAGCAAGATAAAGAAATACGATAATAGGAAACTAACAGATGTGTTAGAAAAAATAATTTTAAAAAATGGGTGGAGCAACAACTGGATGGTAAAACAATTGCAATAGCCAAAGTGAGGAGGTGGGAAGAAAAAAAAAAAAAGAAGCCAGAAAAGGTCTTGGCTATGGGGGCAGGGCTTAGACAAGGGCCAGGCGGGGTGTTGGGGGTGGAAGTTAGGCAATGGGCAGGGTCTACACTTAGAAAAGGCCCTGGGGGTGGTGGGGAATGGGGCTTAAGCCCAATGAGGCAGAGGAGCCCAGGAATGCCTCTGATTTTGATGGCAAAGGACCAGGTCTAAGTACCCAGCAGGCTCCCTGGGCCTGAGTTGGTGGGAGAAATGCTAGGCACCTTCCCTAGTCCTCCAGTCTCGGAGGGTCACTCCCCCTTGGGTTCTCTTCTTCCTCACCTCCTTCCTCATATTCCCCTAGGATCCTCACAGCTGGAGGGGGCACTGGAAGGCAGGAGACCAGACTCTGACACCCAACAGGCTTCCTAGGGTCAGCTGGGCTAGGGTAATGCCTGCGGGACTTCTGCAGATCTCCCAGTCTCATAGGGTCCCTGTCTGCCTCTCTTACTCTCCCCCCCAACCCCCAGGTCCCAAGCAGCTGGAGGGGGCCCTGGAGTGTGAAAGACCAGGTCTGTGAGCCTAGCAGGCTTCCCAGGGCTAGTGGGCAGGGGAAAAACCTTCCCCGCCTGCCCTGATCCTCCAGTCCCAGAGGTCCCCCTCACCTGCCCACCTCTCCTCTTCTCCCCTGCTTTCCTTCTACACCCCTAGGACCAATGAGACCTAGAGGGGCCCCTGGAGGACCGAAGACCAGGCCTAGGGGTACAACAGGCCTCCCGGTGCCAAGTGGGTAGGGAGATTTCCCGCAGCGTTTCCCCTGATCCTCCGGTCCTGCAAGGTCTGCCCACCACTGTCTGCCTCTCTTCCTCTTCTCCTCTCCTCCCTCCCTCCCACGCCTGTATGACCCATTCAGCCGGAGATGACCCCAGAGACTAAGAGACCAGACTCAAGAGCCCAGCAGGCCCACCGCGCCCAAGTGGACAGGGGAAAGGTCCTCCGCACCTCCCTTGGTCCTGTGATCCTAGAACGTCCCACCACCGGTCTGCCTCTCTTCCTCTTCCCCTGCCACAGTCCTGCGCCCCCAGGACCAATGCGTCTGGGAGGGGACCCTGGAGAGTTAGAGACCAGGCCTGGGAGCCCAGCAGCCTTCCTGGGCCAGTGGGCAGCGGAAATGCCTTCCACTCCACCCATGACCCCCTGATCCCAGAGGGTCCCTCCCCGCTTCTGCTTCTCTTCTTTTCCCCCGCCGCTTCCCTCCTTACTTCTAGGACCAACGGCCCGGAGGGGCCTTGGAAGGTGGAGGACCCACTGGGAAGAAATACCCGGTGGCACCTCCCCTATTCTTCTGACCTGGAGAAATCCCTTCCCACGCCCACTGTCTGCCTCTCTCCCTCCCCCATCTCCCTCCCAGCCACACTCCCAGGACCCAGGCAGCCCGGAGGGGGCCTTGGAGGGTGGAGGACCCTGCTGGGGAGCCCAGCAGGCTCCCAGGCCCGGGAGCTCAGCAGGCCTCCTGGGCTCCTGGGTGGGAGAAACCCAGTTGCGGTTTTGCGATCTCCCCAGCCCTCAACGGTCCCTCCAGGCGGGAACCTCCCCCCTCGTCCAGCCACCCCCCAGGGGCGCTGGTCCCATCCAGCTTCCCCTTCCCTGCCCCGCTGACTTCCCCCAGGTCCTACCTGGTTGCTCTGAGATTCCTCCGGTCTCCTTGGGCCTCAGGTCCCCTCCTGGCCTCCCGCAACCGATCTATTTGTGGGGAGACACGATATCTGCATCTTAACTCCGCCCCTTAAATTATTTTGTTTTGATAGAGAACATACTCTGTATAAGTTCAGTCTTTTAAAATGTATTGTGGGACAAGATTACATAGACTTACCTATCTCTGCTTCTCCCCAGTAAGTAAAACTATAAACCCTGGAAATAATACGAAAGACAACCAAAGGAGAACTCTGAAAGATGGAAAGAGGAAGGTAATCTGGTTAGGGACCCCAGGAAGGACTAGAGGAACAGCCTAGTCAGGGCATCTTGTAACCTCCCCCTTCAGAAGATGACAGTTAAGGCCCAGCATGTCCTGACCCCAAACTTAGCTACAGAAGGCATCTCAGGTAGGCTTATTCTTCCCCCAGATTGAAAGGGATATCCAAAAACACCAGGCTAGTCCACACAAATGTTTCTACCACAATACACACACACACACACACACACACACACTTGCACAATAGTAACTAGGTGAGATTATGTGTTAACTTGATTGTGGTAATCATTTCACAATGTATATGTGTATCAAAGCATCATGTTGTAATATGCAAGTTTTTTGCCAATTATACCTCAAAAAAGCTGAAAAAATTCATCTCTATGTATTGTGTTGCATTACATGTATTAGGGGAATAAGAAAAGAGTTGGAGGATGGTTTCTATCAAAATAGAGTTTAATTTTTACAGTTTAAAATGTTCACATGGCTCTTTCCCTTCAGCACACCAGTGAAGATCCTGGTGTTGGCAGTGGCCGCTGCCCTGCCCAATGTTACTGGTATTGTAAGAACAAGCCGTACCAAAGTCTCCCTTCTGCTGAGGTATCCCTGATACGAAGACCCACATCTTGACTTGGGGCGGAAGAAGGCAAAGTGGATGAGTTCCCACTCTGTGGCCACATGGTGTCAGATGAGTATGAGCAGCTCTCCTCTGAAGCCCTGGAGGCTGCCCATATGTGTGCCAACAAGTACATGATGAAAAGCTGTGGCAAAGATGGTTTTCATATTCAAATGTGGCTCCACCCTTTCCACTTCAAAGGCATCAACAAGATGTTGTCCTGTGCTGGGGCTGAGGGGCTCCAGACAGGTATACATGGTGCCTTTGGAAGGCTCCAGGGCACAGTGGCCAGCGTCCACATTGGCCAAGTCATAATGTCCATCTACACCAAGCTGCAGAACAAGGAGCCTGTGATTGAGGCCCTCCGCAGGGCCAAGTTCGAGTTCCCTGGTGGCCAGAAGATCCACATCTCCAAGAAGTGGGGATTTACTAAGTTTAATGCGGATGAATTTTAAAACATGGTGGCAGAAAAGCGGTTCATCCAGGGTGGCTGTGGGGTCAAATCCATCCCTAATCATGGCCCTCTGGACAAATGGCGGGCCCTGCACTCATGAGAGTCTTCGTGCTGTCCCCTGCTTACTCACGTCCACTAATAAATCCTACTTTCCTGTCAAAAAAAGATGTTCACATTCTTTTTTATATTTTATTTGAGTTACATGTGTAATTAAGTATAATGGTATAAGCAAATATAATGTTTAAATTTAGATATTGCGTATGTCTTTTAACTTTCATAATCCCAACATTGAATATAGGTTGGCTTGATAGTAGAGGAGCTTTTGATTTTATTATTTTGGGGGTCCATGAACTATGTCTGTGTGTTGTCCAGACCTAGGACAGGGGAGAAAGAAGTACTACCAGAGAAGAGCTGGGAAAGAAAGGTTTGGGTTCAGGGATGTAATTTTTGCTAGAAAAGTTGCCATTTTTAATAAACCTCTTGGTTGGGTAGCAACAAAGACCACACTTAAGCTCTAACAATAGGTGAGCTGGGTGTCAAAATCTAAAATGTCAGTTTCCATAAGGCCAGACACTATAAAACTCCTAGAGGAAAACATAGGCAGAACACTCTATGACATACATCAAAGCAAGATCCTTTTTGACCCACCTCCTAGAATCATGGAAATAAAATCAAGAATATACAAATGGGACCTCATGAAACTTAAAAGCTTTTGCACAGCGAAAGAAGCCATAAACAAGAGAAGAAGGCAACCCTCAGAATGGGAAAAAATAGTTGCCTATGAAACAACAGACAAAGGATTAACCTCCAAAATATACAAGCAGCTCATACAGCTTAATACCAAAAAAGCAAATAACCCAATCCACAAATGGGCGGAAGACCTAAATAGATACTTCCCCAAAGAAGACATACAGATGGCCAACAAACACATGAAAAGATGCTCAACATCACTCATCATCAGAGAAATGCAAGTCAAAGCCACAATGAGGTATCACCTCACACCGATCAGAATGGCCATCATCACAAAATCTGGAAACAACCAATGTTGGAGAGGGTGTGGAGAAAAGGGAACTCTCCTGCACTGTTGGTGGGAATGTAAGTTGGTACAGCCACTATGGAAAACAGTTTGGAGGTTCCTTAAAAAACTAAAAATAGAACTACCATATGATCTAGTAATCCCACTACTGGGCATATACCCAAAGAAAACCATAATCTGAAAAGAAACCCGTACCATAATGTTTATTGCAGCACTCTTTACAATAGCCAGAACATGGAAGCAACCTAAATGCCCATCAACAAATGAATGGATAAAGATGTGGCAAATATATACAATGGAATATTACTCAGCTATAAAAAGGAATGAGATGGAGCTATATGTAATGAGGTGGATAGACCTAGAGTCTGTCATACAGAGTGAAGTAAGTCAGAAAGAGAAAGACAAATATTGTATGCTAACTCATATATACGGAATCTAAAAGTGGTACTGATGAACTCAGTGACAAGACAAGAACAAGGACGCAGATGCAGAGAATGGACTGGAGAACTCGAGGTTTGCGGGGGCAGAGGGTGAAGGGGAAGCTGAGACGAAGTGAGAGAGTAGCATAGACATATATATACTACCAACTGTAAAATAGATAGCCAGTGGGAAGTTGCTGTATAACAAAGGGAGTTCAATTCCAGGATGGATGATGCTTTAGAAGACAGGGACGGGGAGGGTGGGGGGGAGTCGAGGGAGGGAGGGAATATGGGGATATGTGTGTAAAAACAGATGATTGAACTTGGTGTACCCCCCCCAAAAATAATAAATAAATAAATAAAAATAAAAATTAAAAAAAATAAAATGCCAGTTTCCAAGCAGAATTTTAAAACATATATGGTCACAAGAAAATGTTAGGAGTGATTATTCCTGGGGAGTAGGATTAAAGGAACTTGAGGAGGGGGTGGGAAGAGGGATTTTACTTTTCATTTTGTACTAGTGGCAGAGTTTTTAAAATAAAATGCACTAAATGCTGGGAATGTATATTTAGTCTTATTTATTCCTCGTCAAGTTTGCTAGAAACTGACACATTCAAATTTAATTATATTTATTTAATATTTGTAGTTAATATTATTTATTTGACCTCACTATTAACATCTGTTTTATTTTCAGAACTGAAGGCAGAAGCTAGTCTAATGGACCAGATGAGCAGCTGTGATAGTTCATCAGATTCCAAAAGTTCCTCATCTTCAAGCAGTGAAGATAGTTCCAGTGATTCAGAAGTTGAAGAGTGCAGATCCTCTCCTTCTGATCCAGAGAATTATGTCTCAGAACATCCTACCATGTCTACCATGCCACAGTGCAGGATTCCTGAGATAGTGGCTGGTCCTAATAAACATCATGACAGCAGTGGCCTTCTGATGAATACTTTAAGTAAGTGTACATAAGCTGAGTAATTGGAAAAGTAAGAATTCACAGTGGAGTCATACTGATTACGCTCTAAAATTTGGATAGAAAAAGACTTCTTTTTTATTCATTTGGCAGCATTAAGCATTGAATTATTCATTCTTTTGACTCTGTGACATAATGCCTTATTGGCTTTTCTCCTGTCTTTCTGGATACTTTTCTGTCTCTTTTTTGCTGATTTATACTCTTCTACTCAGTTATTAGAGCTGGAGTTCCTCAAGGCTTAATTCTAGGTCCTTTGTATTCTATATTCTTTCCTCAGATAATCTCCATAATTCTATTGCAGTCAATACTTATATATAGAGGACTTGTAAATTTGCATCTCTGACCCACACCTCTGAGCTCTAGGAACATAAGTCCAATACATCTCATATTAAAAGGCATCTCAAATTCACCTTGTCCAAAACAAATTTATAACCTTTGGCTAACTGTGTTTCTTCTTAGGGAAGGCAGGATTCATCTAATTATGCAAACCAGAAGTGATTGTATTTTAAGGTTGAGTTCCTCTCCCTCTCTACAGCATAGTCAATCCTTCACCGAGTCCTGTTTTTATTACCTCCTTAATCTCAAATTCATCTGCTTCTCTGCATCTCCACCAATACCAATGTACTTAAACTTACCATTATTTCTTGCTTTAAGAATGCAATGACTTCCTAATTGGTTCACCCCTTATCTACTCAAACCCATTCTTTTTTAAGCTTTTTATTGGAATATAATTGCTTTACACTCTTGTACCAGCTTTTGAGGTACACCAAAGTGAATCAGCTGTATTTATACTTATATCCCCATACCCCCTCCCTCCCGCGACTCACTCCTGCTCTCCCTGTCCTGGCCCTCTAAGGCATCACCCATCATCGAGCTGATCTCCCTTTATAACAAAGGGATCAACTTCCCACTAGCTATCTATTTTACAGTTGGTAGTGTTTATATGTCTATACTACTCTCTCACTTTGTCCCAGCTTCCCCTTCACCCCCCGGCCCCCCCCATCCCCATGTCCTCCAGTCCATTCTCTGTATCTGCATCCTTATTCTTGCCCTGTCACTGGGTTCATCATTCAAACCCATTTAAAAAATTTATTAATTTATTTATTTTTGGCTGTGCTGGGTCTTTGTTGCTGTACCCAGGCTTTCTCTACTTGTGGCTCATGGGCTCTAGAGCACAGGCTCAGTGGTTGTGGCGCACGGGCTTAGTTGCTCCGCGGCATGTGGGATCTTCCCAGACCAGGGCTCGAACTCGTGTCCCTTGCATTGGCAGGCAGATTCTTAACCTCTCCGCCACCAGGGAAGCCCGCAAACCCATTTTTGATCCAGTAAGTACACTGTGGCCATATTGATCTTTTCATAATTCAAGTATTATTTGTCTCTCCTACTTTGAACTTTTCAGTAGCTTATCCTCTCTTTTGTCATAGAGACAAAACATTTGAACACAACGGTCTTGCTCTTTCTGCTCTAGCAACATTTTCCGGCTTTTTGTCACCACACTCAAATACTTTCGCCTACCTCAGGGACTATACACGTACTGTCCATTCAGCTAGAAATACTTCTTTCTTTTCATATAGTTAACTTTTTCTCCTTTAGATTACAGTTCAAGATTTACTTTATCAGGAAGGCCTTTCTTGACCTTTCTGACAAGATCAAATCCCCCTTGTTATAGATTTTCAGAACAATATCTCCTTTATATCAGTTTCAATTATAAATTCATATTTCCTTGATTTGCTCTCTTCTAGAGTATAAGCTCCAGGAGGACAGTGATCTTGTTTACTTTGCTTACCACTGAGTACTAGCAGCTGGCACAGTACCTGATATATAGTAGATGCTCAGTAAATTCTTTTTCATAAAGGCATGCAGGTTGATACTCTCTGGGGGAGAATGGGACTTTCTGTATGTTTAAAATTAATCTCACTGTGTTAATTAATAATGGTAAGATAAGCATCTTGGAAAGACTGACCTACCCTAGCTTTATAGTAAAACTAAATAAGGGAGGAGCCAAGAATCGGTGGTAAAGTAAAACTATGGTTATGTTTATGGTCGTGTAAAACTGTGAGTTAATTAGGGACCAGCAAAGGTCTTTTGAACTTCCAGTTATTTATGTCTTTAATGCTATTATTTTTACCTGAGAGGCGCAATTGTAGCATCTGATTTCTTGAATGGCCAAATAATGACAAATACTAGGAGGAATTTGTATGCCCATAATAATATACCTTCATGATGTATGTATGTACATACATTAAAATATGTTTAGTTACATATGTGTGTTTGTATATATAAAAGAAAAATTGAAGACGTAGGGAAATTGACAAGTCTAGCATGATGGTAGATTTAATGCATATATAATTGAGGAGAGAGAATTTAGTAAGGTATAAAATCTTTGAACAACACAATTAACATGCCCATTCTTTTTTTTTTTTAATATAATAAATGCTATCTTTTTTGGTTTTTTTTGGTCCACAGCACAGTATCATTTCTGTAAATTAAAATTAGTCATAGGAAGCAATTTGTGTTTTGCAAGAGCACAAACAAATGGAAGAATCTACACTGTGATAGTTTCTTAGGAATGCTAGGAAATATCACAAACTAGGTGATTTAAAACAACAGAAATGTATTCTCTCACAGTTCTGGAGTCCAGGAGTTAAAATCAAAGTGTCAGCAGGGTTGATTTCTTCTGGAGGCTCTGGAGAAGAATCTGTTTTGTGACTCTCCTACTATTTTCTGGTGGTTGCTGGCAGTCCTTGGTGTTCCTTGGCTTGTAGGCACATCACTCCAAACTCGGCGTCCATCTTCCTTCTCTGTGTGTTTGTGTCCACATTTATTTTTTCTTTTTATCTTTTTTTAACTTTATTTTTTATTGACATATAGCTGAATTATAATATGTTAATTACTGCTATCAGCAAAGTGACTCTCTCTCTATATATATACATATACATATACGTGTATATATATATATTCCTTTCCATTATGGTTTATCACAGGATATTGAATGTAGTTTTCTGTGCTATACAGTAGGACCTTCTTGTTTAGCCATAATATATATACCAGCTTGCATCTGCTAATCCTAAACTCCCAATCCAACTGTCTTCTACCACCCTTCCTCTTGGCAACCATCAGTCTATTGTCTATGTCCTTGATTTTGTTTCTGTTTCATAGATAGGTTCATTTGCGTCATCTTTTAGGTTCCATATATGAATGATATCATATGGTATTTTTCTTTCTCTTTCTGACTTACATCACTTAGTATGATAATCTCTAGTTGCTCCCATGTTGCTGCAAATGGCAATATTTCATTCTTTTTTGTGGCTGAGTAGTATTCCATTGTATATGTGCCATATCTTCTTTATCCATTCATCTGTCAGTGTCCATTTAGGTTGTTTCCATGTCTTGGCTATTGTGAATAGTGCTGCTATGAACATAGGGGTGCATGTATCTTTTTGAATTATAATTTTGTCTGGATATATGCCTAGGAGTGGGATTGCTGGATCATATGGTAGTTCTATTTTTAGTTTTCTGAGGAACCTCTGTACTGTTTTCCACAGTGGCTGCAGTAACTTACATTCCCACCTGTATAGGAGGGTTCCCTTTTCTCCACACCCTCTCCAAGCATTTTTTATTTGTAGACTTTTTAATGATGGCCATTCTGACTGGTATGAAGTGGTCCCTCATTGTAGTTTTGTTTTCCATTTCTCTAAAATAATTAGGGAGCAACATTTCTTGTCCCTATTGGCCATTTGTATTTCTTCTTTGGAGAAATGTCTCTTTAGGTCTTCTGCCCATTTTTCAATTGGGTTTTTTTTTGTTCTCAAGGTGTATGAGCTGTTTGTATATTTTGGAAATTAAGCCCTTGTCAGTCGCATCATTTGCAAATATTTTCTCCCATTCTGTAGGCTGTCATTTCATATTACTTATGGTTTCCTTTGCTGTACAAAAGCTTCTAAGTTTATTAGCTCCCATTTGTTTATTTTCGTTTTTATTTCTATTGCCTTTGGAGACTGAACATTCCTGTTCTAATAGTGAATATGTCGAATCTTACAATCTAAAAAGGAAAAAAAAGAATATAAATATAAAACATTTATGGAAATTACTTTCTGCTAGGACAAATGAAATAGCACATTTAAAAGAATTCATATTTTATTGATCATATCATATGACTACAAAACAATGAGTATAAATAAATAACAAAAAATACTTTAAAATGCATGCTTAGAAACTTTGGAGCACATACCTGGTGACTTACATGTTAAAAGGAAATTACAATGAAATTATAAAATATTTATAATTAAGCAATATCAAAAATAGATCAGCAACTTTGGAGTGCAACCAAAGTGATTCTGATAGGGAAATTTATAGCCTCAAAATGTTCTTTTAAAAAAAAAAAATTGAAAATAAAGAGTGAAAGTTTCACCTTGAGGAACTAGAAGAACAATAACATCTTAAAGCAGGAGAAGAAAGTATTATAGATTAGAATTGAAATTAGTGCAATAGATAACAAGGAAACATTAGAGGAGCAACAAGACTAAAAGCTATTTCTTTGAAAACTAATTAAAAGACCAACCTCTAACTAGGGCTGATGAAGAAAAAAAGAAAAAACCCACAATATTAGGAATGAAAAAGTAGTTAAAATTATAATATGTTTTTATCTTTTTAATTATGAAAACTTTACAAAAATTTTATCCCAGTAAATTTGGCATAAAAATAGATGATTTTCTAGGAAAAAAGTAAAATTTACCAAATCTAACTCAAAAAGGGATGGAAAGTCTGAAAAAACCATTAACCATTAATGTCTCTTCCTCCTTCACCCTATCTCCATATCCACAAGGTGCTAGAAAACTGAAGAAAGTTTTACAGCTGAATTTTAACAAATCTTCAAGGAAAAAACAGTTCTTATCTTCTACAAACTGTTTCAGAGAATAGAAGAGTAGGGGAAGCAACCCAGTTCTTTGATAATTCTAGGAAAATCTCCGTATCAAAACTGAGCAGAAGACAAAAAGCATTATAGACCAATTTCACTGAAGTACATGGGTGCAAAATTACTAACTAAGATGTTAGCAAACTGAATAACCAGTGTACTTAAAATAAGCAAGCTAAATCATGACCAAAGAAAGCTCATCACAGAAATGTAAGAAATGTTTGGTATCTGAAATGATATCAATATAATTTACCACATTAACAGATTATAAGAATAAAACCATATGATCATTTCAACAAATTTGAATTTGACAGAAGTCAGTATTTTTTAATTTTAAAACTTTTCCTGGAGGTTGAATATCAGGGAATTTCCTTAACGTTATAAAAGTTAATTGCAAAAAACAAAACTGCTGCCAACATTATCCTAACAGAGACTCTAGAAGCATTTCCATTAAAGTCAGGAAGAAGCAAAGGAGGACTAGTATCATAATTTCTATTCAATGTTGCACTGAAGGTTCTAGAGAATGCAGTAAAACAAGTAAAAGAAATGAAAATAAGAATTGGAAACAGGAAATAAAATGATCCTTATTTGTAGACAATGTAATTGTCTACTTAGAAAATCCAAAGGAATCAACAAACGGTAGAAATAATAAAAGAATTTAGAAATATTCTGGATGCAAAAATGATATGGAAAAATCAGCAGCAATCTTGTTATACAAGTAATAACCACTTGGAATTTCTTTTAAAAATATAGTTAATTTCTTTGCTTGATACATTTTATCCAAACTCTAAGTTTCCTAATAAGAGAAAATAAACCCCTTTTTACTGCTGCTGCAGTCATCCCATTTTCAACCTTAGCAGACTCAACACCCTCTTTTATAACATATTTTTAAGCCCCCTTGACTATTCTGAAATGAATTTCATAGTTTAATATCATCTAGGCACATACATCTTTGAAAATAATGTAATATTAAGACAAAAATAATTTTTAAGAACTTTTATTGAGATATAATTGACATACAATAAACCTCAGGGCTTCCTAGGTGGTGCAGTGGTTAAGAATCTGCCTGCCAATGCAGGGGACTCAGGTTTGATCCCTGCTCCAGGAAGATCCCACATGCGGCGGAGCAGCTAAGCCCGTGTGCCACAACTATTGAGCCTGCACTTTAGAGCCCGTGAGCCACAACTACTGAGCCCATGTGCCGCAACTACTGAAGCCCATGCACCTAGAGCCTGTGTTCCGCAACAAGAAAAGCCACAGCAATGAGGAGCCCATGCACCACAACAAAAAATAGCCCCTGCTCGCTGCAGCTAGAGAAAGCCCTCGCAGCAACGAAGACCAAACACACCCAATAAATAAATAAATAAATAAATAAATAATAAATTTATTTTAAAAAAATAAAAATAAACTGCATATATTTAAGGTGTACAATTTGATATTTTTTTCCTTATTAGTAATGTATATATGGCAATCCCAATCTCCCAGTTCAGCCCACCTCAACACCCCCCAACTTTCCCCACTTGGTGTCTATATGTTTGTTCTCTACATCTTTGTCTCTATTTCTGCAACTGGTTGATCTGTACCATTTTTCTAGATTCTGCATATATGCGTTAATATACAATATTTGTTTTTCTTTTTCTTACTTACTTCACTCTGTATGACAGTCTCTAGGTCCATCCATGTCTCTACAAATGTCCCAATTTTTTTCCTTTTTATGGCTGAGTAATATTCCATTGTATACATGTACCACATCTTCTTTATCCATTCATCTGTTGATGGACATTTAGGTTGCTTCCATGACCTGGTTATTGTACATAGTGCTGCAGTGAACATTGGGTTGTATGTGTCTTTCTGAATTATGGTTTTCTCTGGGAAGACAAAAGGAAAATAATTTATAGTAAAGTAATATATATTTTACTTTGTAAATGTTCAGGCATGGCCAGAAGACATAACAAAGTGCCATATGTTTGCACTTACTTTCAATGAACATATTTGGAATTAAGAGAAGCAAGGCAATATTGAACTTATATGTCAAGAATTTTTCTATTTAACTTGTTAAAATAAGGACTGGAAAGGTATGTACATATATATTCATAGAACTGCGTACACAGATAAGTTTTGAGGTGCTGTATTGCTGACCCAAAGACAGTGAGCAACATAGATATCACTGTTTTCAAAAACAATTAAAAAATTCTTTGTAAGTTTCCCCCCGAAAAGTAAAGTCTTCCTTCAGTTTACATGACAGTTGCATCCTTGTAAATTTCAGAGAATTTTAAATCTGTGCAAAAGGGTACTTTTCATTTATAAAAATGCAATTAGTTCTGGCCTTAAAGTTATAAACAAATCTTTCAAATACATGAGTATCCCACTGGACTTTCAAAAGTTTTACAGCATGTAGAAGAGTTCTTTATTGTGCACGACTGGTCCTTGCATTACAAGACATTTCAGATTCTTAAATTCACCTTCCACTAAATGCCGCTAGCAATCTGCAAATCACTGGGACAAGCAACCCCTCACATACATTTCTGTAACATCTCCTAGGGGGCAGTATCGCCCTCATTGAGAAACATTGGCTTAGGTACCTGAATGCATTTGCTGTGGGTATACTCTTTTTTTCCAAGTCATAATTACCACTTTGATTGAAAACATTATTTCCTTTACTAAGAATCTCATATTCAGAGGCTAATCTCATATCTTAAAAACTGAATATTTAAACTAACAGCATGGTAATACTGTGCTTATAACCTCCATAGTATGAAGTCTATTAAGAAAAGTGGAACTCAAGGACATTTGGGCTTGTATCACTTGAAAAACTCATTTTAGAGGCATCACTTCAAGATGAACATTCTAATGCCATACAGTAGCTGTATAAAGTAGAAACTTAAGCCTTGAAAATGGTAAAATGGTCATGTGAACCAGATGCACAAAAGAAACTTTAGCAGATTTCTTTGTCAACTGATATGGTTAGTTCTGGAGTTCATGCAATGGACTGAGGTATCTTATAACAACTTATATATGGCCTAAAAACTACTCCTCTTAAATTGGATATTAACTTCAAAATATGCCAGCTTTTGTTGATTGTAGAGTAATTTAAAAATACAAGATTTTTTTAACCATTGTAATTTACTACCCAAAAGATTTATCCAATCTTATAGCTTCAATTAAACCGCCTATAATCAGTGACTCCCAAATCTTCGTAGCTGTAGCCTCTACCCTGAGCTTCAGACTTGTACAATATGTCCAATTGCCTATACTGTGTATACTTGAATATTTACTAGGTATTTCAAATGCACCATGTTAAAAATTGAACTTGTGTGTGTGTTTTTTTTTTTTTACACTATCTTGTTCCTCTGGTGTTTCTCATCTTAGTAAATGATACCACCATTTATCCAGTTTTTCAGACCAGAAATCTTGGGGAGTCATACTTCACTTTTCTCTTTCTCTCATACACTAAGTCCAGTACTGTTGATAGTCCTGTAAGCTCTATCTATCTTCAAAGCAAATTATAAATCTGACCACTTAGCACCACCTTCACCTGAACCACCTGAGTCTAAGCCAAAATTTTTTTTCCCCAGCTTTATTGCGATATAATTGGCATATAGCACTTTATAATTTTAAAGTGTACAACTGTTTGACTACATATATCCTGAAATGATTACTGCAATAGGTTTAGCGATTATGCATCATCTCATGTAGATAAAACATTAAAGCAATAGGAAAAAAATTTTTTCCTTGTGATGAGAACTCTTAGGATTTACTCTCTTGACAACTTTTTTTTTATAACATACAAAAGTGTTAATTTTTTTTATCATGTTATACATTACATCCCTAGTATTTATCTCTTAGCTGGAAGTTGTACCTTTTGACTGCCTTTTATCTAATTCCCCCTCCCCTCCACCCCTACTCATGGTAGCCACAGATCTGATGTTTTTCTATGAGTTTGTTTTTGAAGTATAATTGACCTACAACACTGTGTTAGTTCTTGGTACACATCACAGTGATTTGATATTTCTATACATTTCAAAATGACCACCATAATAAGTCTAGTTGTCATCTGTCACCACACAAAGATATTACGTAGTTATTGACTATATTCCCCACACTGTACCTTTCATACTTGTGACTCATGTATTTTATAACTGAAAGTTTGTGCCACTTAATCTCTCTTACCTGCTTCCCTCCTCACCCTACCCAGCTCCACTCTGGCATCTGTTTTTTCCCTGTATTTGTCACTCTGTTTCTCTTTATATTTGTTCCTTTGTTTTGTTTTTTAGATTCCACGTATAAGTGAAATCACATAGTATTTGTCTTTCTCAAAGCCAATATTATATCTTACATGAGAAACTGCTTAGACTCATAACTGTTCTCCCTGATTCCATGTTTCTTTCCCACCATTATAGTCTATTCACAGATACACAAGTGTGAGTCAAACATTATCCACACTTTGGCTGTAGAATGTACTTTAATTAACTTTTAGAAAAGACAAAATGCATCATTTTTCGACATAATCTCCTTGCTTTTCAATATACTTTGTCCATCTGTCAACAGGGTTTCGTATTCCCTCATTAAAAAATGGTTTAGGCTGAGCTGTGAGCCATGAATGCATCGCTGTCTTCACTTCTTCATCAGAAGTGAATCTTTCTCTTCGTAGGACTGCTTTCAGGGGACCAAACAGGTGAAAGTCCGATGGAGCAAGATCAGCACTATAGGGAGGATACTTTAACACCTCAAAATGAAGTAATCCATGGCAGACTTAGGTTTTGAAAAGTTTGTGCAAGATAGGTACCGAAACAACTCACGGAAGAGCATAAACAGAAGTGTTTGGGTATCTGCAAACAAAATTTGGACCAATACTCTAAAGAGGTGAAAGTTTCTTAAAGAGAATCATTACTGTGATGAGACATGGGTTCATCATTACTAACCTAAGAGTAAATGGCAGAGTATGGAATGGAAACATCCCCAATTGCTGACCAAGAAAAAGTTCAAAAATCAAACATCAGGTGGAAAATTGATGCTTACCATTTTCTGGGATTCTCAAGGGCCAGTATTGGAACATTAGCAGGAAAAAGGTTCAACAGTCAACAGTGCTTATTACACTGAGATGCTTATTGAAGAGCTGAAGCCTAAAATTCAGATTAAATGCAGAGGACTGCTATCCAAGGGCGTTGTGATCTTGCATGACAATGCACGTCCACGCACTTCTGCCCACACTGTCGACACTCTGCAAAAATTTCGTTTTGAGGTGTTAAAGCATCCTCCCTATAGTCCTGATCCTGCTCCATCAGACTTTCACCTGTTCAGTCCCCTGAAAGCAGCCCTACGAGGACAAAGATTCACTTCTGATGAAGTAAAGACAGCGGTGCATTCATGGCTTGCAGCTCAGCCTAAAACCTTTTTTACTGAGGGAATACGAAGCCATGTTGACAGATGGACAAAGTGTATTGAAAAGTAAGAAGATTATGTCAAAAAATGATGTATTTGTCTTTTCTAAAAGTTAATCAAAATAAATTCTACAGCCAGAGTGCAGATAATTTTTGACTCACCCTTGTACACTAGTGTTCAAGTCAGTTGCCTGCTTAAAATTTTCCAATGAATTGAACTCCCACTACATTTCAAACAAAATCCAAAGTTTTTACATGACCTACACACCACTGTCTTCTGGATATCTTTCTGACCTATTTCCCAACATTCTCTTCCTTATTCATTCCACTCCAGCCACAGTGGTGTTCTTGCTGTCAGAGAACACAAGAAGCATGCTTCTGCCTTGGGACATTTGTATTTGCTTTTTCCTGAGCCTGGACAGTTTCCCCAGTCTCTGTATTTTCATGACTCTGTCTCTACCTTTGGATCTCTGTTCTAATGTCCCACTTTGAGGAGGCATTCCTAACTCTGCTGTCTAAAATAGCACCTCCCACCACTCTCCCCATACCCATCTAAATAATTTAATATTTGTCCCTACTTAGGATAAATATTACATTATATATTTGTTTATTGTCTCTCTCCCTTACTGGACTGTAAGCACATGGATGAATTACAAAAAAATCAGTGATGAGTTACTCTTAACATACACTACTTAATGACTTTGACTGAATTTGAAGTAAAAAATTATAAAACTTTTTCCCACTCTTCAACATAGTCTGATCTTCTAAACCACATTTTTCTCCTCCTTTCCTGAAGTAATTAAATCAGTGGTATAAAAGAAGGATGATGTTGTTATGTGAAAGAAGACTAAAATGTCAGTAGATACCAGGTGATACTAAAACTATGCTGAAGATGGATGGTTTGTTTTTTCTTTAGAGGCAGTATTAATTAAGTTGTTACTGATGTGATCAGATTGCTTATCCTATAATTTAAAGACAATGCTGGCTAAACAGGATCACTTTGGGGTTATATTTTGTAAAAATATCTTTGTTATCCAAAAACATTAAATGTTAAAATATTAAATGTTCAATCAATGTAGTGACAGTCTTGCTTTTTTTATTTTAGGAAATGATTTGGAGCTGAGTGAATCCGGAAGTGACAGTGATGACTGAAGAAATATTCAGCTATAAGTATAAAATTTACAAGATATGATAATTTATATTTTATTAGGAATAAAAATTCCTAAGACTGAGAAAAATGTATCTTAACTTTGATGATAAGAGAAATTTAATCTGATTCAGAATTTTCAGTTGATGTTACATTTTTTACCTCTTAGGGGTACCAGCATTTTCAAGTGTTTTCATTTAATCTTGACAAAACTCATGAAGTTTTACAGATGAGGAAACAAACTCAGAGGTTAGGTTACTTGCCCACATATTGTTAGTTAACAAGTGGCAGATCAGGTGCTCTAAAGTTCAGGTTCAGTGTTCTGTTTTACCACACTGCTGTCTTCAATTGTGAAATGTCAAAATTGTTGATTTATAATAAATGTCCTGGTTTTAATTATATCTCTGAGCCTTTCTTTCTTTTATTCCTTAAATTTTGGTTGAAAATTAAGCTAAAACTTAGGGTACAGGTGAAGCTAAGTAACTGTTTTAATGAAATATTTGTTCTTTTATCACTCATATATTTTATCATGTTCTCTTATCTCTTCAATATTTTTAAATAATTTTCTTATTTTACTTTTGAGAGTAAAAGTAAGCATCTATGTTAATGAGATAGTTAATATTTATCTGTATAATATTTTTGAATTTGGGGGAAATGATAAATATTATAGTTGAGAGTCACTAACCTGCAGCAGCAAGTTCTTTCCTTTAAATTAATAATCTTTACTCTTAAGAGCAGTTTTAGTTTCACAGCAAAACTGAACAGAACATACAGAGAATTCTCATATACGCCCTGTTCCCACACATGCACAACCTCCCCAACTATGAACATCCTGCACCAGAGTGGTACATTTTTTTTTTTTTATAACTGATGAACACACATTCACACACCATCACCCAAAGTCCATAGTTTACATTAGAGTTCACTCTTTGTGTACATTCTATCGGTGTTAACAAATGTATAATGACATTTATCCACCACTGTAGTATCATATAGGATAGTTTCACTGCCTTAAAAATCCTGTGCTCTGCCAATTCATTGCTCCGCACGCCAGCCCCTGGTAATCAGTAATCTTTTTGCTGTCTCCTTAGTTTTGCCTTTTCCAGGATATCTTATAATTGGAATCATACATTATGCAGCCTTTTCAGATTGGCTTCTTTCACCTAGTAATATGCACTTAAGTTTCCTCCATGTCTTTTTCATGACTTGATAGTTCATTTCTTTTTAGCACTGAATAATATTATATTGTTTGGATGTCCCATAGTTTATTTATCCACTAACTTACTGAAGGAATCTTGGTTACTTCCAAGTTTTGACAATTATGAAAAATTTTTTATTCAACCATACCTCTTTTCATAGGAAGTTCTGTAGTTCTATATATTTTTTTGAAATCCTTAAGTTTTGCTTTTAATTTCTCCCACTTTCTTCTCACCCCCTTTCTTTCTCTGACGTACCTTCAACTATATTTTCACTTTTGTTTTATTCATTATTACCTCAACTATGTTATTTATTACTTAACTAAAACAAGCTCGAATATTCAGAGTAGCTTATCATTTTAATATAGGAATACAAATTATAATGGTTTTTACTGAAAGTTGTTATGCTGAAATTTCTCTTATTAGTGTTTGTTGTACCAAAAATGAGTACATGGTGGTATGAGCTGATAATGCCGGCTACACAACACACATTATGTTCTCAAAGTGTATCTCCTGCAATCTAAACAGCTCATCTGTCCCCCCCTTTTTTTAATTTCCCACATAAATGAAACACTTCTTAAAGATCATTTATGGATATACCTAGCATATTGTTCTCTATACCCCTTTAGGGTAAATATAAGTAGCTTAGAGAGGAAGGAAGTAGTATCTTCTGTGCTTCTCTTATCTCCTTACTTGTTGCATTTTCAGACATTAAAATGTAGGGAGCAGTGGACGAGACAAGTTCTCAGATATGAGGTTCTCTGCCAGAACCATCTTCACATGATTCTAAGCACATACATTTTCTTCTCCCAGCTGTATTGAGATATAATTGACATATAACATTGTATAAGTTTAAGTTGTATAATGTGATGATTTGATATGTATATATATTATGAAATGATTATTAAAATAAGGTTAGTTAACATAAGCTCATATTCTTTTAGTTTGGCCTTTCTGAGTGGTTGAATGAAACTGATGATAAGTGTGAAACTAATGAAAGTAAGTTGGCTACAAAGGAACAAAAATCAGTGGGCTTTGAACTATTCCATAACACTACACTAAAACTCTAAAGTTAGTAAAGCTGCACCTGCACAAGGGTATAAGTGTGACCTATGAATTCATCAACTATCATCCACAGTTTGCTAAGGCATTTTTAGACATGTCAGAATTCAGGAATGGTATCATTCACATACCATTCGTGTAATAATTACTTTAGTAATTTCCAATTTATTAAGAGATGAATCAAAATTAACAACTCAAGAATGGAAAAAATATTATAAAAATATATTCTAAAAAGGTTGAGAGCTTCCTCACAGGGACTGACTCATAGGGACTGACTCAATTTGTAGTAGTATAATATATGATTTCTAGTATATAATATAAATTATAAATAATGTATTTGTTATAAATATATATAATCTTACCTGGGTGGTAGTTGTGTGAGTTACACATGTAAAAAATAGTGTTTTACACTTAAGATTTGTACCTTTTAAGTTACATTTAATTTTAAAAGTCCACAAACAAAATCAATAGAAAAAATATTTGCAACATAGAAGATAGCAGAGCATTAATATAAATGATATAGAAGTAGATCTTACAAACTTACAAGAAGGGGACAAACAACTAAATAGAAAACAGAAAATGAATCGGCAGTTGTAAAAATTATAAAAACATTTTTTGTCACAGCAGCCTCACTTCTAGAAATTCATTCTACAGATACATTTGGCTTATTTGCAAGGTTATTATTGCAGTATTACTTATAATTGCAAAAGACTTAAAAATCTGAATATAAATCTTTTTGTTACTGATTTTTGCAGTGGTTTTATATAGTCTGGACACAAATCCTTTGACCACATATGTAATATGAACATTTTCTCCCACTTTGTGAGTTGTCTTTTTACTTTTATAGTATCTTTTGGTGAACAAAACAATTATTAATTTTAATACTGTCCCATATATCAATTGTTTTTCTTTTATGATTACCATATTTAATGTCTTATTTAAGAATCTTGGCTTATCCACGGTTATAAAGATGTTCTCTTATGTTTTCCTCTAAAAGCTTTATTTTTTTTAAACTTTAACAGTTAGATCTGTAATCTGTATTGAATTGGTTTTTATGCATGGTGTATGATAAGGGTAAACACTTTTTTCCATATGAGTATCCAGATGGTGTTTTTTAAATTGAAAACACCCTCATTTCCCCCACTGCACTGCAGTGTCATGTTTGTCATAAATTCTGCCTCGGTATATATGAGGGTCTTTTTCTGCACTCTGTTCTGATGCATTGGTTGCCTTATCTATCTTTGTGTCAGTTCCACTCTGTTATAATGACTGTAGCTTTATAATAGGTCTCCTACTGGGTAGTACAAATCCTCTACTATCGTTCTTTAAGATTGCCTTTGCTATTCTTGGCTTTTTGCATCTCCATATGAATTTTAAAAATCAACTTGTCATTTTCTATACTCACAAAACCTGTTGGGTTTTGTGTTGCAATTATAGCTTAAATTTGGGGATTACTGACATTTTTACTGAGCCTTCCAAATCATGAGCATGGTATGTCGCTCCATTTTTTAAAATCTTTTATTTCTTTCAATAATGTTGTAGAGTGTTTAGCTTTGATGTCTTAAACATCTTTCAATAGATTTATTTCTAGGTATTTTTTATGCTATTATAACTAGTATAATTTTTTAATTCACTTTTCTATTTGTTTTTGCTAATATTCAAATACAATTTATTTCTGTGATGATTTTGTATTCATACACCTTGCTAAATACATGTTCTCTTTTAATTTCATTTTTGCCTCTTCTCTCTGACTATATTAGTATCTATCACTTGAGAGCTTCAGCCTCCCTTCTGTACATGACTAAAATCACTCTCTTCTATCATAATCAGGAGGTCACAAATATTTTTTACTCTTATCACTATTTTAGATTCTTCCACTCTATAATTTTTTTTTAATCTCTGAAGAGTTTGTACTCATCTCTATTCAGGAGTTGCTTTTCTCTTTGATCTTTTCCCTTTCATCCTTCTATCTGATTTCAACTTAGCAAAAATGATGGCATAGAGGAGGCATCTTGATAAGAAAGAAAAGGCTCTAGAATAGGTCTTGGAGGCTGGAATTCTAATCTGAACTCTTCTGTAATACTCTTTAGGCTATACTAGGAGAGGGATTTCATCCAGTGTTCGCCAAATCCCTATTATAAGAATTATCAGAGATGCTTGTTAAAAATACAAGTTCTTAAATACCTACTTAGATCTATTGAATAAGAATTTTCAAAGGAAAGGCCTGTAAATATGTGTGTGTGTGTGTGTGTGTGAGAGAAGTGCTCTGGAAATATACATATATGTGTACATACAAATATAAATATATATGTGTGTGTATATATATATCCCTAAGTGATTTTTATCATCAGGGAAGTTTAGTTTACATAGGACAAGATTAAGATTCCTTCCATCTCTGATATTATTTGATTCTATAAATGCTAGCATTGTATTGCCATAATCAAAAGATTTTCACCTAAACAAATGAGTGTCAGAGAACCAATGCCAATACTCTAAAGTTTGGTATTTAGGGCACCTATGAGCACGAATGAATTGGTGCCTTGCCTACAGGTGCTATTCTATCTGCTCTGTGAGATCAAATGCTATCCCAGAGGTACAAGGCCACAGAAGGGGGAGCCACTGATATAATTAGATCTTAAAGGCATCTGTGCCTCTAGTGGTTAACTTGACTAGTAACTTTTGACTGTTCATTTCTTTTGTATCCAGAGTCATTAACCAAACTAGGTCAGAAAGGGCAGTACTTCCTGAAAGAATAACTACAGCTTAATCATTAATGTCATAAGCAGAAATGAAGCTGGACTCTTCTTTGGGTAAATGATGGTGGGAGAGAAGCAGGGCGAGGAGTGTAATAGAAGCTGAGAAAGCATGGTCAAAGTCTGGGATAGAGTTTAGGGAGGAAAGGGTAGAGTTTATCCTGGTCTTATTTGTCAATAAATTACTCAAATAGGTAATGTAAGAATTTTATGAGGGATAGAGTCATAGGTTCTCATATTCTAAAATAAAATAATTCATTCTCCTGTTTCCTGACTTCTTTTTTGGTTTAGTCTTCATTTTTCTTATTGCTCTCTAGACATTCTTTTCCTTTTTCTTTTGATTGACAACTAGATGGGCCCCATACTCTCTTGTTCTTTTACCTCTTTAACTTAGCAAAAATAATATTGTATAAAATGGATCTATCATTGTCATGTCTATTCTTGTTCTTCCTGTGATAAGAACTAAATATTGTATTCTGGAGTCACTTGGGAGTCCATTCACTGAAAATTAAGAAAAATGATGTTTATAATGGTTCCTAGAAAATAACTGGCTCATAATTTTCACAAAAATTAAATTTTATTTGCTAATGAAATGATGGATTCATTCTTAAGTGAGAAAATGAAAACACAGGGAATGAATTTAGTAAAGGAGAAGAATGATTCCCAAAAGTACATCACCAGCCCTTTCCTTTTGTTTTCTTTAGCTCCACCTCTTTAATTGCCTATAAGATATTTCTAGTTAAACTTTATTATGCTGAAAACCAAAAATCAACATTCTTTGTATCTCTCCAAATTGAATTTGGAGATAACTTTCCCTCTTCAATGCATTTCAATGCCCCTACATTCCTATGTTTCTATTTTCATAGCTTCCATTCCTAAGTAATGACCACAGGCATTACTGATACTAAACTAAATGTAATGGCATAGTGAAAATTCCAGATGTGCCACTTACTGGCCACATGACTTTGGACAAATTACATAACTTCTTGGGACATTAGTTCCTATAAAATGAGGATAGTAGGAAGAATTAGGACATGTAGATTTTATGTGTGTGTGTGTGTGTGTATGTATAAACTTTCCCTGCAATAGGTGTGGGATAAATGGCAGCTATTATTACCCTGAAATCAATTTTAAAATCTGTGCTTCAGGCTATGCTCCAGGCATTGTTAGCTAATTTCCACTTATTTCCAACTCTCCAGCAGTATACTGTCTGATCCCATGATGTGTTCTTCTCATTTCCTTGTGCTCTACCTTTGACATAAACATTCTTTTGAACTAGTCTGAGACCCAATCCTTTCTTTTCCTATAGTTTCTGCTTTGCAGGCAGCTGCTGAAGCCTGACACCCACAGGGTTAAACCTAGTTGGTGAAGCCACCCCCTCTTCCCCCCCCAGTCCCCCTTTTCACAGTAGCCTGGCAGCTGTCCCAACTGCCTACCAAAGCCAAATGCTTGAAGAGAGAGCGAGTAAGGAGCCAGCCATGAATCCCTTCCAGAAAAATGAGTCTAAGGAAACTCCTTTTTTACCTGTTTCCACTGAAGAGGTACTACCTCGACCCTCCAGCTTTCCAAAGAAGCCATCTCCGGTGAGTCCTCGGATTGAGTTCTGCCTCTGACAGGAACAGACTTACTCTTTTGATTTTCCTCCTTGGCCCCTGGAGCTTCACACTGAGCTGTTTTAGAATATTGAAAACTATTCTTTCTTGGAGTTAGAATTAACCTGTAAACCAAACCTGAACAGAAGTTTCCTTAGGAGAGGAAGCAGCAGGAAGAGGTAATCAGAGTTCTTTCGTTGGTATCCAGGCCTTAGCTGTATTTCATTGTATATTCTGAGTTTCTCTAGGGTGGAAAAAAAAGAAATTTGAATGCCCAGGGAAACTTGGCAAGTATTCCTTTCTGGAGAACTGTGTGTGATTGTTCTTTCTTTACCAAAAAAAACCAAAAAAACAAAAAATCTCACCCCTTAGTTTCCCCTGTGTGCAGAGTCTATGCTGGGCACCAAGAGAAGTTTTAGCATAGAGCTAGTCTCTGTTACCGTGTTCCAGTTTACAGTGAGAGAAAGGACAGAGAGACAAGGAAGTAATAATAATGTTTTACTTTATACACTTGGTAAAGTCTTCCCAATTCTTATTCAATCCTCATATCAAAATCCTGTAAGTGGAGAGGATATAGTAATACTAGCCAGTATTTACTGAGTTCTTACTGCAGACAAAGGGGTAACTATAGTAGTAGTCTAGAGGTGGTAGTTTCTTTGGAATAACAAAACTGAAGTATAAAGCCAGGTGTAGTGACATGGCCTCGATCAGTATGCTAACACAGCCAGTGACAGTGTTTCATAGCTAGTAGAAGTGTGTTAACTAAACTTCAGGTTGCATGATTCTCAAGCTGTGAGCTGAGAAGGTAAGAAGACTAGTTCATTGTGTCTTTCCAGCAAGTTTTTTATCATACATTAATGTATATTATTATTTTGGAGGGTTGTTTATATATATCCATGTGGATAAAAGAATGAATACATTAGTTTATTAATTTATCATTTATTTATTTAACTTCTGGTCCTGAAGAATTTTGAGGCTGTATGTACATGTATGTACATGCTATGAATAAGAAAAGGCAATAAAAATCTCATGATAAGATTCGACTGAACCAAGGACATCTATCTCAATCCCCCTCTCATGTTGGCTGGGCTGTCATAATGGGTGGGGATTTGAAATAAAACATGCTATTTCTTTTATTCTGACTGATACAGTGCATGAAATAGCATGCTCCTGTTAATGCCCAAACGGATTAGCATGAAAATGTTATAGAATCTCTCTTTCATGGAAAGAATGGACAATTAATTTGATAAGATTTAAGAACTCTCTGACCAAGGTCAAGGGGATCAATCATCTTACCTTTAGGAATCTGTATTGGGCTCTGTGCCTGGCTTCAGGAGCCGCTCAATGGGAAGCCTTCATCTTGTTAGGATTCCTCCCAGCACAGTGAACGGGGATGGTGGGGACAGAAAGGTTAATCCACACAGTGGAACTAAGCAGGATACTGAGATCTGAGTGTAACTGCCTGGACGTCAGATGCTCCAGAGGCCAACTCTGTGTTCTGTTCCTGGAAATAAGTATGATTATTCTCCGGCCCAGAGCCCCATGCTTTTCATTTAGTACTTATGGGACGATGAACAGGTCCTGGTGTGTAGTATGAAGGAATGCCTGAGCAGTTCCATGTTAAATGAATGAGGAACAAAGTGATGTTCAGAATAGTTTCTCTTACTGCTGAATCAGCAACACAAGCACTTATAGTATGACACTGGCTGTTTCACGAAGCGTAGGGGCCATTGTTTCACATGACCTATCATGATGACTTAAAATAAATGATTTTTTTCTGCTATGGAGTAACCTAATGGTTTTAATAGGGAAATGTAGTTCATGCTTGAACCATTGCCTTTTTGTTTCATAGAAAATCTGTGGCTCGAACTATCCACTGAGTATTATCTTTATTGTGGTGAATGAATTCTGTGAGCGCTTTTCCTATTATGGCATGAAAGGTAATTTTGTGTCCCTGAGTCCTACTCATCTCCACTCACTCTCACCCCATGTTTGTAACAACCTGTCTTACATGCACTTATTTCCCTTATCTACTCTTTCTGCCTTCATCCAATTGGTCCTTTCCTTTGGTGAAGACTTCCCAAAAATGCCTCATGGGATTTCACTTACTAACTCTTACAGGCCAAGAACAGAAAGGCCTAGTGGAAACCAGAGCACAGCCTATGAGAATATAAGTGGAAAAACTCTCATCAGCAGCATTCCACTCTTCATTTCTGTTCCTAAGGTCTATGGATAATATTGTTGCTGGGAAGGAGAAGGAAGGATATTAGAAGGCCTATGTTTTCTTTCGGATTGGCCTAAATGATGCTCAGTACACATAGACTGAAGGAAGGAGTATTGCGTTTGTACACTAAGCATAGCCCCATTCGCTCCCACAACTCCGAGCGGCCCTGCTTCTACTGCCCAGCAGTCACCCCTCAGTCGCCTTCACCAGTAGGAGTGTTGAAGGTCAAGATCACCTTCAAAGACCATATCAAATGTTCTTCTCCTCCATAAGTCATTTTAATGCATCTATTTTGTTGTCTCTTTTTTTGCTTCAGCTGTGCTGACCCTGTATTTCCTGTATTTCCTGCACTGGAGCGAAGACACTTCCACATCTGTATACCATGCCTTCAGCAGCCTCTGTTATTTCACTCCCATCCTGGGAGCAGCCATGGCTGACTCATGGTTGGGAAAATTCAAGTAAGGACGATGGGAGGTCACATTCGAAGAAGGTTCACACATTAATCGTGCAGAGACTACCACTTCCAGCCTCTTGCTTCCAAGCAAGAACATACTTATGTCATCCATGGCAAACAAGAATCTCTCTCGGACTGACTATACAGAAAGGTTTTGTCTCTTCATTATCAGTGTTTCCAGTATTTTTATACCCTTTTCAGTCAAGAGAGGTTCTTTTTCTTATATCTAATTTTAATCTTCCATTCTGTAGTTTAAGACCAATTCTTGTTCTGATCTCGAGTGACAGAGATTGATACCCACAAGAAAATTTATAATTCAGTGTAGTTATTTGATATACTATCCATCTTTTCTGCAGATTGAATCATCCCAACTCTTTTACTATCTTCCTATGTGTCCCTCTTTTTAGCTCTTTTACCATCTCTCTTTCTCTTCTCTAACCTCCTTCTGCAGTTTCTTTCTTAAGAATATGATAAATATTTTCATGAGTTAGACTAATGGTCTTTTCCACTCAGTATCTTTTAAGTCCCTGAAAATAGCACCATGATATATTTTTGGGATAATGTGATAAGTTGTCCCCTATAACATCATCCTCATGGGCTAGAGATGGATCTTGGATATCTATCACTCAGGAATTTTCTGCGGACTTGTCTAAATTAGCATTCCTCAAAGTGCATTCTGTTGAAAGTTGGTTGTATAGGATCTAATGAGTTTTATGTAGGAATGTAAAGCTCTTATAGTCAAATAAGTTTGGAAAAATGCTAGGCTGAATAAAGCTAAAAAGGTATCTTTACTGCATGACCTCTTATAGCCTTTAACATGCTAATTAATACTATAAAATCTCCAAGAGAAGGCTATGGTATGTATTGTTTCCCAAACTTGTTTAACCGTGGAATATTTTTTCAGGGTATCTTGTGGACCTAGTGTTCCAAGGAATCCTCTTTAGTAAACACTGGTTTCTGTCTCACTTTGGTCTAGATATATTCATTATTCTGAAGTGTTTAATCAGCACCTAATATAGTGCTACAACCACACACAGTACTAAACACAGTTTCTTGATTTGGGAGAGGGATGGCAGGTGGCTGAGATCTGTGTTTGCTCCTTAAGTAGTAGTAGTCACCGAGTCCATCCAGACAGAGGGTTGGCAATCTGTGCAGTAAAAAGATATAAGCCATGGTTTGGTCTTCATTCAGTTATACAATAAAAGACTCACATAGTACTTTATTTTTAAAATGACTTCCTTTAAGATTGAAGAAGTATAGTTCTGGGAATAGCTTTCTGACTATTTCAGAGGAAATTTAGCAACCTCCACTTGTGCCCTCAATCTCAGTCCTTTATAAGGTAATTTTACTTTTTTTGAATTTATTTTTAGTGCATTGTAACTTACATGAAGTACACAAATCCAAACATCTTCACTGTACAGCTGCATGAATTGTTACAGATGTATCACCATCACCTAGATCACTCTCCTTGGTGTCTTTGTACCCTCAATATTTCCATCTCTTGCCTTCATATTCTTCCTCAGAGACAGTCTTGTCCTGTACCTAGAAGCAGGAGCAAATATCTGATAGCTTTAAACAAACAAAATTATTGTTAACCTTTCTTTTTCCATCTTCTTTGTCTTATTACCACTACCTCCAATTTTTTTTTAATTTTATTTATTTATTTATTATTTTTGGGGGGGTACACCAAGTTCAATCAACTGTTTTTATACACATATCCCCATATTCCCTCCCTTCCTTGACTCCCCCCCCCGAGTCCCCCCCACTCTCTCCGCCCCAGTCCTCTAAGGCATCTTCCATCCTCGAGTTGGACTCCCTTTGCTTTACAACAACTTCCCACTGACTATCTATTTTACAGTTGGTAGTATATATATGTCTGTGCTACTCTCTCGCTTCATCTCAGCTTCCCCTTCACCCCCCGCCCCCTCCCAAACCTCGAGTTCTCCAGTCCATTCTCTGTATCTGCGTCCTTGTTCTTGTCACTGAGTTCATCAGTACCATTTTTAGATTCCGTATATGTGAGTTAGCATACAATATTTGTCTTTCTCTTTCTGACTTACTTCACTCTGTATGACAGACTGTAGTTCTATCCACCTCATTACATATAGCTCCATCTCATCCCTTTTTATAGCTGAGTAATATTCCATTGTATAAAAAATCACACAATATTTGTTGTCTTCCCTTCTCACTATTTTCACTCAGTGCAGAGAAATATAATGCAGTGCAATAGAATCCAATTAGATTCAGTTTAATCTGATCGAGTTTAATTCATTACATGTTCATTGAGCAACTTCTATTTGTCCAAAGAACCTTGAGGGATACGAAGATGAATAAGACATAATACTTGTTTCACGTTGTTCATGTGCAACTAGCTTTAATACAGAGTGGATTACGGTAAGTGAAATAATATATAGTATGTCATCTTTTTATCCTATTGAAATTATTCTAAGATCACTGGTAATGATCTCTTTGTTACCAAATCCACTGGTCTTTCCTAAATTCTTATTTACTTTGAATGTGTTTTCACATTCTATTCTGTTTATCACTCCTATATTCTTGAAACTTCCTGGGCTTCTCTAACACTGTATTTTCTGGTTCTTTTGTTTCTTTGGATTCTTCCTTATTTGGTTTTTCTCTTGCCTTTTTTTTGCTTCACTCTTTCCTGAATATGGGCATTTCCCCAGTGCATACCTTTTACGCTCTTCCCTTTCTCCAGATTCTCCCTTAGCAAGCCCTGCGGTGTCCGTTTTAGCTATATGCTAGTGGCTTCTCAAACTCTGTCGTCTTAATGTGTCATTCAGGCCCCCATATGCATTATAACTGCACATTAGCATGCATGTCCTGGATATTCCACCTTATCCTCTCTCCTAGCTTTCCTATACTCCCACATCCAGTCAGTTTTCAAATTCTACCAATTCTGTTTCTATAATCTCTCACATTTCTCCCTCCTCAACACTGAATTGCAGTGCCATCAATCGCCACCACTCTAGTTTTGGTTTTCATTAGCCTCTAAATTGGGCTATTGAAATGGACACCTATGACGTTTCCATTGCTTCCCGTATCCTTTGTTCACAACTGAGTCTATGCACCAGTCACATTAATCTTCCTAAAAGAAATCTCTGTTCACACTACTACTTTGCTCAGAAATTTCTGCTAACACATTGTCTACTAATCTCATCCAACTTACCTTTCTGCTCTTATTGTCACACTTACTCCCTTTCAAGAATGTCCACTAGAGAAAAACCAAATACTAATATTTACCTAATGATAGCCAAGGACATCTCTGTTCCAAGTCTGTTTGCACAGTTTCTACTTCATGGAATCTCCTTCCTCCCCAGCCTTCCATGTCGAAATCCATTAAGACTCTATTCAGGTGTCTCCTATACAATGGAATATTCTCTGCCCCTCACCTTTCACTACTACCAAGAAGTAATCTAATATTCTCTGAACTCCTTTTTTTTACCCTTATGTGTGACATTTACCAGACTCTGTATTATAACTATTTGTATATGAATCTAATACCTTCTTCCAAACACTTAGAAGACAAAGTCTCATTTATATGTTTATCCATAGCACCTAGAACAGTGCCTACTACATAGCAAGCCCACAATAAATGTTTCAGTTAATAAGTGTTTCAATTAATACATGTGTTCATCCTCAGAGACTCAAATATGGGCACAAGACTGAGGGTAGGTAAGGGTGGGCGTTAACATGACTTTTATTTTGTTGTGTATTGTGGTTGCTTTTTAAAAAGCAAAACTCTTTGGGGGATGAATTAGTATCTCTTTCAAAGAGAGAGTGAGTTGGGGAAAACATGAATAACTTGTTCTTAAGGGTGTGTGTGTGTGTGTGTGTGTGTGTGTGTGTGAGCTCACATGTACAAAAACAATGATGCCAGCAACGTAAGAATATAAGTATTTAAAACTCCTCTCCTTTTCTTCAGATGTTATCTTTCGGATGTAAAACATCCTGTAACATTAGAAACGTTGTTCACACTTTCAAGCCATATTTTTCTGCATTTAGTAAAACAACTTCTATTAAAAGTGCTTCCTCTGTTTGCAGCCCCAGAATCATAGCTTTGTTAAGAGAAAATGGGCACCAGGAGTCCCTGACTCTTGTATAAGGAACTCTCTATGTCAGGAGAGAGGTGAACCTCCTTTCAGGGCTACACATAGGAAAGACGAGCCAGTGGATACACAATGGAAAACAAAATTTTTAAAGCATGGATACTAGCTTTTTATGATTTCTATAAACATCTACTGAGAGGGTTAATTACATTCTCAGATGCTATTTCTGATGCCAAGTTGCTTTTTAGAGGGAATAACATTTTTAGTCATAGTCCCTAGTGTTGGTTTTTACCTTGTGACCTGTGCCTATCAATCTGGACTCCTGATCATGGCAAAGCCACTCTCTTAAATGTGTTTATTGCCAAATATGCTTTTGGATGTCTTCTCTACACTTTCTGTTTCTCTGAGTGTGTCTGTAGCGTGTCCTTCCCCCTCTATCTTTTTTGTCTGGTCAGAGCTGACCCTCTCTATGCTAGGTCTCTTCCACTGCCATCAGAGGAAGTAGTATAATAGTATATGCCTACTGCACATACTCCTCAGTTCCTAAGCTCTAATTAAAAATGTCTCTGGCTTTTGATATTCTTAGGGTGAAATAAAATTTAAAACTTCTTCCTCTTCCCTTTCCTTTTTTCCACATTAACTTGTTTGTGATAAAACTGAAGGAATGCTGGGCTGTAAGAAAGTAGAACTTCTAGACCTAATCCTAATACTAATTAGAATGTCACTTTAAACATATCCTTTGACTTCTCTGGATTTCACTTTCCTCATTTGCAAATGGAAGATTGGTCAAGTCTCTAAAACAGATCTGTGTCCTGTGGTTGGGATTGTAATGACCCCAATGACTCCATTTCAAATGCAGATTTTCCAAGTCTCTCTTGACTTCTCTCTTCTTCTGTTAAAGGTCACTGCGATTAGCTTCCTCTCTTATGTTCTTCATATTCTAGACTCATTCCCTGAATCTTTCATCTAGAAAGTTGCCTGTTTTCCTTTTAAGGCACTTACACTTCTCTCATTCATTTAGTCCAACAACTTGATACTACCCGGATCTCCCAACGCAGACCATCACTCCAGCTCAGACTCCTTTTGTTTTTCCTCTGTGATGATTTAGCATAGACCATCTATTTTGTGTTCAGAATAGCTGGCCTTTTTTCAGTTCCTTTTTATTCCCTTTCTTTCTATTCATTCTTTTTATTCCAATCAAGAGAACTTTTCTCCAGAAAATGCTCCAAGGCCTTTTGGGAAAGCCTGCCCCCTCCCCTGATATTAATTAGCCCTGGTTCAGTCGCTCAGCTTTCTCGTCCCCTACTTCCCATTATGATCCCTTCCCTGGAGAGCCAACCTAGGAAGAGTCGGCATTTAGAATGAGAAATCCACATTCTGAGATTCCTAGCATCTCCAGCCTCTCTTTGCTACCTTCATTCCATTCTTTATGTTCCACACCAGCGTGTAATACTTTAAAATCACAGAAGTAAGCTATGTAATTGCCAAGGTTCCTTCTAGCACGAATATTTCCACTTATATATAAGAGAATACTGGTGTCCTAATACACGTAATACACATATATTTGGTAGTATGCATGTTTCAGTGTGTATATCTCTATATATGTTTTACTGGAATTCCTCACTCTTCTACTTCCTATTTGCCATTTAGATTTTTTTGAAAAACAACATAACAACAAGTCCCTATCAACTGCATGAGCTATATCACTGGACAGTCTCTTCAAAGGCCCTCGCTCCTTTCTTACCGTTAGTAAATTGTCCATGAGGAAACTGTGGTGGGGATTACAATTAACCCAAGTGTTCAGCCTGAACCTGAGACATATCCCAGTGATTGTGTTTAGGGAAAGTTCTTTGTGTTAACCACCCCTTTTTTCTGGTTATGTGGCATTCTTTCTTGACCCTTATGGATTTCTAGAACCAAAGACATTCCTTGGAAAAAAACCTCAGGTCAAAATATCCTGTTCTTCTGGTTCTCCTTACTTAAAACATTATCACTGGCTACAAATCGAACCTGGTCATGACCTATCTGCACAAGATCAGGGGTACTCTGGGTTTGTGCAGGGTTAGTGAGAGAGAGAGCAGGTATGAGAAAGGAATGTCCATTATCTCTAACACAACAGGGTAAAGAGTTGCTGTCTCTTTTTCTAGACTGTTTGTTTCATTCACCATTATTATTTCTATTTGCGTCTCTCAGGTCATTCTTTCCTCCTCCACCCCTCCCTCCTGCCATTCCATTTATCCAGGTTCATGCTGGCACTGAGAACAGGATGAACTCTGAATCTGTGTTACTCAAGTCTCTGAATTCAGTTTGTAGATTGACTGGTTTAACTCTCTCACCAGGACCATCATCTATCTCTCCATGGTGTATGTGCTTGGCCATGTGATCAAGTCCATGGGTGCCTTACCAATCCTGGGGGGACAAATGTTACACACGTGAGTAAAAACACGGAATAGACTGAACCACTTTTCCTCCATTGGACAGTAAATGTCTCACGCACTCATTACAGATGTTTTTCTGTCTTCTTACCAGAGATGCCCCTTTATTTTCCAACCTACTGTTTTATTACCAAATTGGTTAAGAAAAAAATTTTGACCAGTTGAACTTTTTCCTGCTTTACCTGAGCTCATTTGTTAATTAAATATTTGGGGATTCAGGCTTCCCTGGTGGCGCAGTGGTTAAGAATCCACCTGCCAATGCAGGGGACACGGGTTCCAGCCCTGGTCTGGGAAGATCCCACATGCTGCGGAGCAACTAAGCCCGTGCACCACAACTACAAGCCTGTGCTCTAGAGCCTGAGCGCCACAGCTACTGAAGCCTACGTGCCTAGAGCCCATGCTCTGCAACAAGAGAAGCTACTGCAATAAGATGCCTGCACACTGCATTGAAGAGTAGCCCCTGCTCTCTGCAAGTACAGAAAGCCCGCGAACAGCAATGAAGACCCAACTCAGACAATAAATAAAATAAAATTTAAAAATTGGGGGACTCATAGAATGCCCAGTTAGTATTCTTTTCATAAAAACTCTTCATATGCTTGAAGACATTAAACCCTTCATGCCCTCCATATTCCCTCACCTATTCAACCCATCAACACATCGTACTTTACCAGAGTTAAAAAACAAACGTCTGTGATTATAATACATTGTAGAATTCGTTTTCAAAGCTTGGATTATTTCCATTTATGTGTAGTTCCATATATTGCAGTTGCTCGATCCCTCCTTATTAAGTTCTTGATGTTTATGGTACCAGAGACTCTTGATAGATTCTGACGTCTGTTGGTTCAGTCAGTAGAGAGGATTAGAGTTGTTCAAGAAGCAGGTTATATGTATTCATGTTTATAATGTGCCTGTACGTGTAGTTTCCAATGAGTTAAGAATTTTGTTTGAAATTTAATAGATATTAGATACCTCCTTATAGTTGTCTCATCAGAAATCACTCACACTTCTCCTTTTAGTTATGACTAATTTAACATTTTATTTTGTGGTTACTAAGGATATATGGGAAAAGGGTTCACAAGGCCTTCCTATTGAAGTGTCCCTTTGACTAAGATAAGATTGAGAACCAGTGCTTTAACTTTGGAGTTCCTTCAGTATCTGCTTCTATCTGTTGTGCACAAGGGGTGAATGAAACTATCAGGGATCAAATCTTCCCATGTAATGTATACTTTCTGGCAGAAACTCCAAGATTATAAAGATTGTAAGTGCTCCTGAGTCTCCCTTAGGAGTGAAGGCATATGTGAAATGCCCACAGTGTAGAAATGTGAAGGAGGTCATTGCCCTTGTACACATTTTCTTTTCTCTCGTAGCTCTATATTTCATTTCAACAGTTGTGTTTAGTATCAATATGGTTAATACACTCATCTCTCCATTTCAGAGTCCTATCAATGCTCGGCCTGAGTCTAATAGCTTTGGGGACTGGAGGTATCAAACCCTGTGTGGCAGCTTTTGGTGGAGACCAGTTTGAAGAAAAACATGTAAGAGTCCTGACATCTCTGTGTTTTCAAGAATGTAGAGCAGCCATTAAACAGCAGGTAGCCATTTGCCAAGATTGAAGTGATCCACTGGTCAGATCATACCTGAGGAGCTGTGTTCAGTGCTGGGTACTGGTCATTAGTAGAAGGAAAAACTGCAACATTTCAAAGGAAAGTGACCAGGGTGGCAGACAGACTAAAAGACACATCTTTGAGGAAAATGGAGATATTTAGCCTGGATAAGATAAGAATTAAAGAGAATATTATAGGTGTCTATAGATATTGGAAGGATGTCAGTAATTAAATCAAAGATCAATGATTGAAAGCTATAAGAAGTTTGCTTTTTGCTTGATGAGAGGAGAAACTTCAAATAGTTGGAAGTAGTGAGTTTACTCTCACTTGAGGTATTTAATAAGATACTTGGTAATCACTTTGGGAATGGCAGGTGATGAGTAGTGTGGAGATGATTTAAGCATCTCTAGCTTTGAGATTCTATGAAAGGGTTTCATGTGAAATATGAAAGGACCATTTGGAATAAAACAGAATGAGTTTCTCTAGATGCACCTGTGCGGATGATCATTCCTTCTTTTCCTAAATACTTTCCACTGTCAATGGGGGAAAAAAAGTATGAGTAAGGGTAAAACTGGGCCTGTATAAGGAAGCAGTGACAACTAGGCAAGGGAGATAGTCTATTCTTAGATGAACCAACATTTGCAGCTTCCTCTTTTTGCCTCTCAGTTTTCATTTTTGGCTGTCTTCATGTATTATTCCCTCTTCTGTAGCTATTTATAGTGTTTCTGGTTTTTCACTCTCTGTTCTTTCTCTGTGTCCTGTCTTCCTGCATTTCTCGAACCCTTCAGACCGTTTATTTTATATTCTTTATCTGCCCGAGGGTCCATAGATCATAATTGCTTGCTGACCTTGGAGAAATAACCAACCTCTGGCAAGTGGGATTTTACACACAATTAATTATACACATGAATGAGTGGAACAGCTTTAAATGGGGATGAGAAGAGGAAACAAAACACTCATAAATAGAAAATGAGGATTGTGCTGATGTGTTTGGAAAAGATCTGGGGTGTCAGAATGAAGCACTGAAATGTATAATGAATAAAGCATCAGCAACTTTTTTTTGAAAATTGCTTCATTTTTGTAACTGCTCCACAAAGCTATTTCAATAATAGGACAAACCCACCTCCAAGTTTCCACCAGCCATTTCCAAGCCCACAGACTTCCTTTTGTACTCTCTGGCAGACTTTCTATAAGCATTAGGTAAATCATCCTGTTTGATCAACAATTTAGTCCACTGTCCCATGTTCTAGTCCTATTCCTACCACACATTCCACAAAATCTATTATGTAACTCAGTCACTCATTCACGTAATAAATTCAGGTAATAAACATTTTTTGAGTCTGTTATATAAATCAGATGCCAAGCTAGTGGGGATTACAGAATATAGTAAGAAATATTTCTGCGCTAAAGGAACTCAACTTACAGAAAGAAACAGACATTTAATGCAAAGAAACTAATATTAGAATAGATATGTATAGGACACAATACGTAGGCACAGTGTACAAGATGATCATTTTTGCCAAGATAAAGGGGTAAAAGAATGTTAAAGATGCTTGTACTAGGGTTTGAAAGATAGAGAAATGTTTGTCTGGGGTCAGCAAGATATGTGTTAAAATATCTAATATGACATTCACATACCAGGGAGGCAGTATCTGAATCTGTCTCTGTGTATCTCTCAGTCTGAACATGAGCTGGGGGTGCAGCTAGGAGGCACATTGCACTGATGATTTGTCCTTTTTTTTTTTTTTCCTTTTTCAGGCAGAGGAACGGACTAGATACTTCTCAGTCTTCTACCTCTCCATCAATGCAGGGAGCTTGATTTCTACATTTGTCACACCCATGCTGAGAGGTTGGGATCTTTTCTGAGGGGCTCTGTATAAGCTTTACTCTAGCCAGCCAGAAATCCATTCAGGGCTTCCTCCTGTCCATTGTCTCCTTTTATAAGGGTTTGAAAGTCTGAGACGATTTCTTTTAATCTTGATTTGTCTGGCCCAAAAGAAGGATTAAGGCTTAGGTGATGGGAGGAAAGAGGATGGCTATGTCTATGACCTCAAAACCCTGAGCTTACAAAATAGAATTCAAACACTTAAGATTCAGGATGAATTTGTTCTGCTTTTGTTTTTGTTTTTTTTTTCCTTTAGGAGATGTGCAGTGTTTTGGGAAAGATTGCTATGCACTGGCTTTTGGAGTTCCAGGATTGCTTATGGTGATAGCTCTTGGTAAGCACAGGGCAGCAAAGGAAACTAACTACTGATGCCTTCTACACGTAAAGCATGATGTAAGCACTTTACACAAACTATTTCATTCAGCCCTCACACTAACCTATTAGGTAAGTGTTACTGTAGGGGTTTTCCCTAGACTGAATAAAGTTAGAAACCTCAAAAAAGTGCCCAAGGTTACCTAACTAATAAGAAGTTTCCTAGAGAGTTTTTTTTTTTAACTTTATTATTATTCTTTTAATTTATTTTTTATTTTATTTTTTTGGCTGTGTTGGGTCTTTGTTGCTGCGTGGGGGCTTTCTTTAGTGGTACACAGGCTTCTCAGTGTGGTGGTTTCTCTTGTTGCAGAAGCCTAAATTCTTTAGGCTCTAGGTGTGCGGGCTTCAGTAGTTGTGGCATGCAGGCTCAGTAGTTGTGGCTCACAGGCTCTAGAGCACAGGCTCAGTAGTTGTGGCACACGGGCACAGTTGCTCCATGGCATGCAGGATCTTCCCGGCCCAGGGCTCAAATACATTGGTAGGTGGATTTTTAACCACCGTGCCACCAGGGTAGCCCCTAGAGAGCTTTTAAAAAAGACTGATCCCTGGACCCCACGTAGGACCGATTAAATCAGGATCTCTGTGGGATGGGGCCTTGGCATCTATAAATTTTTAGGTGTGTAGGTGATTTTAATGTGTAGTCAAGGTTGAGATGTACTGATCTACAATATATAATGAATCAAGGAAAATAATCCTTCCTTTTGAACTAGCTTATTTCATCTGATAGTTATTTATCTGGTAATTGGAAGACTTTTAAAATTCTTTGGGCCTTTTAAAGTAGCTTCAAAGTTTAGCTGTTTCTGCACTGCTTTGCAATGCTCCCAAGAAGTTTGCTCTTAAGTGAATGGAATAAGAGGAGTTGGATAAGTAGGGGAAACCGAAGCAACTTAGATCAAGTGGCATTCTCTTTACCACCTAGAAACCAGCAATGGAAGAGGAAGGGGAATGTGTGTGTTGCCTAGTTTACACAGTCTAAGGGGAAACTTGGACATGATTGTTTCTAATCATTGACCTGGAAACCTGTTCTCACACTGAGCCTTTGGGTGACACCCCCCCTGGAAGATATCCAGTCCAAACACATAAAGAGCTCAGTAGAGGATAAAGAGCCCAGAGACTCAATGTTCCAACTGATTATTTTCTACTGGGGGGGCTAAAAGTACTATATCAGATTGCAATTCCAATTCCAAGGAAATTTATGTGTTATTCTAGGAGCCCTGTGATAATATATTCTCTGCTTCCTTCTCCCTGTGAAGCTGAATATTTTCCTGGTTTTCCTCTGATTAGTACTATGTCTTTTTCTCTGGATCACTGCACAATAATATTATTTATATATCAGAGTAATTACGGAGATCAAAAGAGATGCCATAATTGAAATGTGTAATAAATTATGAAATAAGTGTTAGCTGTCATCATTAGTCAGCTGCTTCAGTATTCTGGGTAGTAATAAATAAGTGAATTCTCTGACTTTTCATTATAATTTCATTTATTCATTTGATTTTTTTATTCATTAATTTGACAGACATTTACTTAATGAATCTTTTATGTGTCAGATTCTGTGCTAGGTATTGGGGTCACACTGGTGAATTAGATACATAATTCATGCTTTCAAAGAATTTATTTGGTCCAGCAGGAGGACGGAGACAGATAAGTAAACAGGAATTTTCAATATAGTACGGTCACTGTCATAACTGGTGAAACAGAGAAAGCTATAGGAATACATAGGAGGGTTATCTGACTAAGACTTTGAGGGTCAGAAAAGCTTTGCCTAAAGAAATGATGTGTAAGGTAAGACCTAAAGGATTAACAGCAATTAATCAAAGAAGAGACTGGACGTGAAACAGAAAATAAGACGTGGTATCTGTAAGACCAGGAAATGAGAAATAGTATGATATATTTGAAGGCCTTAAAGGAATTCAGATTGCCTGGAGCATAAATGGAAAGATAAAGAGGAGAAATTGACAAAAACCAGATAATGAAGGGCTTTTAACTTATTAAGGAATTAGAACATTATCAGGAGAATCGTAGGGAGCTTCAAAAGGATTTTTTTTCCCGTTTTTATCGTAGTATAGTTGTTTTACAATGTTGTGTTAGTTTCAGCAAAGTGGAGTTCCGTGTGCTATACAGCAAGTTCTCATTATTTATCTATTTGATACATATTAATGTATACATGTTAATCCCAATCTCCCAATTCACCCCACCCCTCCTTTCCCCCCTTGGTGTCCATATGTTTGTTCTCTACATCTGTGTCTCTTTCTGCCTTGCAAAAAGGTTCATCTGTACCATTTTTGTAGATTCCACAAATATGCATTAATATACGATATTTGTTTTTCTCTTTCTGACTTACTTCACTCTGTATGACAGTCTCTAGGTCCATCCACATCTCTACAAATGACCCCAATTTCATTCCTTTTTATGGCTGAGTAATATTCCATTGTGTATAGGTACCACATCTTCTTTATCCATTTATCTGTCGATGACATTTAGGCTACTTCCATGACCTGGCTATTGTAAACAGTGCTGCAATGAACATTGGGGTGCATGTATCTTTTTGAATTATGGTTTTCTCAGGGTAAATGCCCAGTAGTGGGATTGCTGAGTCATATGATGGTTCTATTTTTAGTTTTTTCAGGAACCTCCATACTGTTCTCCATAGTGGCTGTATCAATTTACATTCCCACCAACAGTGCAGGAGGGTTCCCTTTTCTCCACACCCTTTCCAGCATTTATTGTTTGTAGTTTTTTTGATGATGGCCATTCTGACTGGTGCGAGGTGATACCTCATTGTGGCTTTGACTTGCATTTCTCTAATGATTAGTGATTTTGAGCATCTTTTCATGTGCCCCTTGGCCATCTGTATGTCTTCTTTGGAGAAATGTCTATTTAGGTCTTCTGCCCATTTTTTTTACAGGAGAAGGAAGGATTTATTATTATTTGCAGCAAATAGAGAGAACACCAGGGATCTTTCCCAAAGCAGTATTTCCCCCTCAATAGCATAACTAGGGAAGTTTTAAGCTAAGGATTCATGCATATTCATGAATGGCCCGCCCATTTTTTTTATTGGGGTGTTTGTTTGTTTTTGATATTGAGCTGCATGAGCTATTTGTATATTTTGGAGATTAATCCTGCTGATTCCTTTATAACTATTTTCTCCCATTCTGAAGGTTGTCTTTTCACCTTGTTTATAGTTTCCTTTGCTGTGCAAAAGCTTTTAAGTTTCATTAGGTCCCATTTGTTTATTTTTGTTTTTATTTCCATTACTCTTGGAGGTGGGTCAAAAAAGATCTTGCTGTGGTTTATGTCACAGAGTGTTCTTTCTATGTTTTCCTCTAAGAGTTTTATAGTGTCCGATCTTACATTTAGGTCTTTAATCCATTCTGAGTTTATTTTTGTATTTGGTGTTAGGGAGTGTTCTAATTTCAACCTTTTACCTATAGCTGTCCAGTTTTCCTAGCAGCACTTATTGAAGAGTCTGTCTTGTCTCCATTGTATATCCTTACCTCCTTTGTCATAGATTAGTTGGCCATAGGAGTGTGGGTTTATCTCTGGGCATTCTATCCTATTCCATTGATCTATATTTCTGTTTTTGTGCTAGTGCCATACTGTCTTGATTACTATAACTTCAAAGTATAGTCTGAAGTGAGGGAGTCTGATTCCTCCAGCTTTGTTTTTTTTTTTTTTTCTTCTCAAGATTGCTTTGGCTATTTGGGGTCTGTTGTGTCTCCATACAGATTTTAAGATTTTTTTGTTCTAGTTCTGTGAAAAATGCCATTGGTAATTTGATAGGGACTGCACTGAATCTGTAGATTGCTTTGGGTAGTATAGTCATTTTCACAATATTGATTCTTCCAATCCAAGAATGTAGTGTGTCTCTCCATCTGTTTTTGTCTTCTTTGATTTCTTTCATCAGTGTCTTACAGTTTTCTGAGAGGGATGATTGTTAGATTTTTATTTTTCAGTGGCATCTCTGACTATAATGTGGAGAAAGAATGCATTAAGGGTGAGACAAGGGTACTCCTTGTCTTGATTACTGAATTTTTGGTACTCCTTTAAATTTTGTGCTCAAGGTGAATACCTCACTTAGCTCACCCTCCTTGGCCCTGACAGAACTGACAAACTTGATATGATAAGGCTTGTGAAGTAAGGGAGAAGATAAACCAAGATTGAATGCAGGGCTCTGGCTTGAGCAAATGGGTGGATAGAAGGGGCATTAACTAATAATAAGGAAGAACAGGTTTGGGGAAATACTACTGGATTTAGTTTTGGACACCTTACATTTTAAGGTAATTGGGAGTATTAAACATTTATTTGGAAATATAGATTTAAAGTTCAGAAGAAGTATTTTGGCTATAGATAAAGATCTGGAGCTATTAGTATATGCATAGTAATTAAGCCATGAAAATAGATGGAATAACTAAGAGATAATAAGAGCAGGGTAAAAAGAGAGCAAGGATAGAACCCTGAGGAATACCACTATTTAAAAGACTTAATGTAATGAAAACTTAAGAATGATTATTTTCTCTAATATATAGATTGTCAGTTCTTTGATATGTATTTATATTATTAAATGAGATTATTCAGTGTTAAGCATATCTTTATAAAAGCCAGTGTTTACTTATAAGTTCTTGTATTTCCTTTATGATGAAAATGTGTTAAGGCTCAGATTTTGTATTTGAATTAGGTAAATGTTTCAACAGTTAACAAAACAAACAAAAACAACAACAACAACAAAAGACAGGCAAAAAGGAAAAACCCACAAATGAGACTAAGAAGGAATGACCAAAGTGATAGTTTTCTATTTTAGATACCAAGAGGATTTTGAGAAGGGAATCATTCAGAGTAACAAATGTTATGGAGTGGGAAAGCAAGATAAGGGTGAAAAATATGCATTAAATATAGTGACAAGAAGGTCATTGATTTGATGATACCAGTTATGGTAGACTGGTGGAGATTCAAGACTAATAGAGTAGATTGGGAAGTGAATAAGAGGGACAAAAGGGAAGACAGTATTTAAGCTGAAAGGTGACATGGAGTCAAGAGTGGATATTGAGCATGCTTGAATGTCATTAGGAAGACTCCAGTAAAGAAGCGTGTAGAAGATGTAAGATAAGACAGTATAATCAGTATGAAATCACAATGGCAGAACTGCCTTTATATAGGAGGAGGAACATCACCTTCGCCTAACTGGAGAGAGGAGAGGATGGGTGTGGATACAGAAATTAATAGATTTGGTGCCAGGAAGTTGAGGGAGTTTTCATTTGAAGCCTTCTATCCTCTTTGTGAAGTAAGAGGCAACAACGTCTTCTAGTGGGAGGAGATGGTAGAGAAAGTCAAGGTCCCTACTCATCTTCTTTAGTTAAGTGGCCTTGAAATTTGTGTGACCTTGTCAAGGTCTTCCTTTTATCTCTTCACTGTCCCTTTTTAGACCAGATTTCCTGAGAATTTCAGCCCCTTTCCAGGTTCAGTCTTAGTTTCAAGAGCAGTCTATTTTCTGTCCAAAATCTTCCGCTTCTCTAGATACCTCTTTATTTGCCCTCTAGTCTCCCAGGATTAGCATTCTTTCTCTGAACTATTTTTTCTGTCAACAATAAGAAGGCTGTGGTAGGTAAAGGGTGCTATTTGGAGAAGCTTTGGGGAAACTGAAAGGATTAATAATGGAAAAGTGGTAGAGTGAATCTGACTGAGAGGAGTGGAGAAATTAGAAAGTTAAGACAGAGAAAAGTAAGGTGATTTCAGACATTCTAGGTGTAAGGATATTGGAAATTGCTACTGGTCTTTGATAGAAGGCCTACTAGAGGGACATCTTGCTGGAGCTGGGAAATCCATTCGGGAAGAAAGTGCATCTGGGAGGGTACCAAGATAAAGGTCTCCCACAGATTTTAGTTAAATTTAATAAACTTGAAAAAAACTTACTTTTTTATAATTGTAAAAGTAATATCTCATTGCTTGTGATTTGGAAAATTAAGGGGAAAATAAGAAAATTAAATTCACCTGTAGATAGCTGTGGAGATGTGGTTAAAGGATAAAGACAGGCGTGAAGGGAAAGAAAATGAGCTCAAGAACAGAAATAGAACAGAAAAGCATTTTTCATAGGAATGATGAATAGTGGTTAGAGGATAGGGTGCCAAATGGAGTAATGAAAGGTGAAGTGAGAAGCGGTAGGTTGAGGGGAGCTCCACTGCAGTCAGGGGCCACGTCTTTTTCATCTTTACTACCAGTAGTGTCCAGCACAATGTGTAATGCAAGAATGAATGAGTGAGGTGCTCTATGGTGGTTAAAAGTATAGATTTTTGAGTAAAGCCTCAGGTCAAAAGTGGAGTTTCTGGCACATTCCAGCTGTGTAATCTTGTACAAATTGCTTACTTTCTGTAATCCTTGATTTCCTCATGTGTAAAATAGAGAAGCATGTATTTTGTCAGGTTAACCCAGTACTGTATGTATAATGCCTAACACTTCACATGTAGTAATAAACCCTCAAGAAGTCACTAATGACAATAATAGCCACCAGGGTAATAATGAATTGGGAAGGCTGTCCACGCCAGGCGTTTGGTCTTGTTAGGGAGGTTCCGGAAAAAAGATTTTAATTTGGCATCAGATGAAAGAAGGAGGAGAGAGCAGGGATTGAGAACGTAGTTGGTGGCCATGTTGATAATGCAGGGTGGAAGCTGTGAGGTCCTACACACAGTCACAGCAGCGGTGATGCAAAAGGGGCAGGCAGGAAATACACTGAAGGCAGAGGGTCACTGAAAGCTGGTAATATGTCAGATGTAGAGATGGAGAAGAAGAGTGAGAATTCAGAGGTAACTTTCATTTCTGTGATTACAGGAAAGCCTCAACATTGACCTTTGTTTTTCCCTCCTGGCTCCCGTAGTTCTTATAACTCCAAAGTCACGGAGCATCAGTCAGTTCCCTCCCTTTATGGGATGTGCCAGTTGCTCCTACATTTCAGCAGTCTGTCCCTGGTGCTGACATACTGAATGCACTGAAGGAGAAGCTAAGACCCTTGTTTGTCTGTCAACTGCAGTTGTGTTTGCAATGGGAAGCAAAATATACAGAAAACCACCTCCTGAAGGAAACATAGTGCCTCAAGTGGTCAAATGTATCTGGGTAAGTCCATGAATTGTTTACCTGCCTTTTTCAATCAAAGGGAAAGAGATGCTGTGCTGAGCATACAGGCCTTCACACATGGGTATACGCTTTTCACAATGACCTCTGCTCTACTTCTGTGCCTTTTGGCGAGAGATTAATTGGTCTTCCCTCTGTGCTTCTACTTAACCGTTAAGTTAAAAAAAAAGTAACCATTTAAATATTTTGGCAAAAGTCTTCTGAAATGTATTTATATATGTTGCCAACAGAAAATAAGGATAGATAAAATTACGTTTGAAATATTTTGAAATTCAATGCCTGAGGAAATCAAAAGGTTGGAATAAGTCCCATAAGAGGATGTGTGTTTGAGGGAAGAGAGAATGAATTAGAAAAGGCAAGGGATGGTGTTTTTAGTTTCTCCTCTGATATCTACGCTCTACCCTAGTTTGCCATTTCCAACCGTTTCAAGAATCGTTCTGCGGACATTCCAAAGCGAGAGCACTGGCTGGACTGGGCAGCTGAGAAATACCCAGTAAGTTGGAACTGCAGAAACATCTGATGCCTCCATGGAGTCTTTCCTAATGTCCACACTGATTCCCTCCTGCTTCCCTGCTGCTGTATTTGACCTCTTCTCTTACTCTTCTGGGCCATTTCTACTCTAAGCAAGAAAACCCATCTGGCAATTCAGCCTGTTGCTTCTTACCCCTTCTTGCAGAAGCAGCTCATCATGGATGTGAAGGCACTGACCAGGGTACTATTCCTTTATATCCCATTACCCATGTTCTGGGCTCTTTTGGATCAGCAGGTAAGACTAGTTCTTTGGATAGCTACCCCTTCCTCCAGCCCCTTCCCTTTCACAGGAAAGGGATTTCCTTTCATAGCATCTGTTTTCCCTAGGGCTCACGATGGACCTTGCAAGCCACCAGGATGAATGGGAATTTGGTGAGTGGAAGAGATTTTTCCAGAGAAGTCTACCATTTTCCTTTTAATCCACATTAAGGAAAAAATTGTGTTTTTACCTGAAAAGTGCCATAAGATCATGAGAGATGCCTTTAACATGAAGATACCGAGTAGGCAAAGTAAAGAAAGTCTAGAAAAAAAACCCAGAATCTTATCTTTAGAAATCAGAAATGTAAGGATGGAAAGGTTTAAATGTATACATGGAAGCATTGAGAGGATAGGAAATGAAAAGATAGAGCCTGGGGGAGTGGATGTTTTCTTCCATCTAAGCCTGACCAGGGCACAGCAGGTTTGGTTCCTGCTACAACACAATTGGCCCAATCTCTCAGGCAGGGCTCACAGCAGAGGACCCAGAGGTGGGATATTTTGTACATGGATACAGAAATAACGGAAAGATGTAAACATTACTTCCTCTTTTTCCAATTTCCATTCATTGGCAAACTCTTCTCTACTTTGTTCCCACCTCCTAGATTATTGTATTGTTTTTCTACATCTCCGTTGTTAGGAGGGCAGGGTGGAGTGATGCCAGGGTTTTATAAGCCAGCCGATTTGCAGCCTGCCTAATATAATTTCATCTTTTCCCTTCCCCTGGTTGTCTGGGATTTACCATGTTTGTCTGCTTTTTACATCCTGGAGAACAGCTTTGGAAACACTGTGTGTCAGTGGGAGACTTCACCCTAACCGAGATGTCTTGTCTTTCATATTATTACCACCTACGACTGCAGTTACTGAGATTAGTAAAAACACACTGACTCTATTCTCTCTCAAGTTAAAGAAAGCATAGTGCACAGAAAATAAGATTCGCCCTTTGGCCCATCTGCCTTCAGGAGACATAACCTAAAGCCATTCCCAGTCTATTCCCCCACATACCCTTACAAGGATAGTAGTGGTCTTCAACCAAAGACCTGATAGGTTTTATCTTGTGCTTCTCACCTGCTAATTAGCAAGACTGTTAACCTAGGCTTTTCTTTTGTCTTTAGGCCACCATCTTAATGTGCTTTGTTATCATGTTTCAGGGGTTTTTTGTGCTTCAGCCTGACCAGATGCAGGTAGGAGACTTCCCTGTAGCCCCGGCTACTTAATTCTTTCCTCATGTACACCTCTACCTATAGTAGGAGGATTACCAACCCTAATTTGATGTTTTTACCCTTGTATGCTGAGGAGGGCTAAACATAGGGATGAAAATATTCTCTTTGAGCCCCACACTCCTCTTTCACATCCTCTGTTAAGTAAGTAGCTCCTGCTCAACTCCAGGGAGACTGAGTGTAGAGCTCACAGGGAAAGTACAAGCACTGGATTTTTTTCCGTGTCATGTATCATGGGAATATTGTCAAAGAGAGTGTAAGGCTTTGTTGTGTGAGCAATGAAATCAGAATCTCTGTTTATTGGTGACTCCCAATTATTTTTTTTTCCTTCTAAAAAAAATTATTGGGTTATAATTGATTTACAGTGTTGTATTAGTTTCAGGTGTACAGCAAAGTGAATCTGTTATACAAATACATATATCCATTCTTTTCTACATTGTTTTCCCTTATAGGCCATTAAAGAGTGACTCCCAGTTATTTTTTTAACCCCTTGTTCAACAATCCCCAATTCTTCCTTCTCTCCTTCCTTCCTCCTGGCTGTGACATTTTTTCCCTTGGTTGTGGAACTGAAGAAAATAAGTGAAAATGGGAAGGAAGAGCTCCCAATTGATTGGCAGAAAAACAGGTTCAGAGTGAAACTGGTTCCTTGGGATATTTGAAAGCTAATGTAGGGGAAATAGAGTCTTGGGTGTAAAGAGACTGAAAGATATGGAGTCATGCTGTACATAGTGTGATGAAAGTGTGTTCGGATGTGAGAGAGCATGCACACACCCAAATGAGGGCACATGCTCACACTGATGGTAGAACACTTGTAACTAATCCTCTTTCCCATGGTTTTCCAGGTTCTAAATCCCTTTTTGGTTCTTATCTTCATCCCGCTGTTCGATCTTGTCTTTTATCCTCTGGTCTCCAGGTGTGGCGTTAACTTCACGTAAGTGCACACTATGCCTTTGTTGCTCCAAACTGACTCAATATTTGCCCAGTTTGATAAAGAGTCAGTATCTTTTCTACTTAGTGGTGATTTGTTTTGGTTTATCATTTTTATGCTTCTGTTTATCCATGTTAGATTAAATGTCTATTAATACTGTAGGAAGGGAATTAGATCTAATTAATTCTTGTCATAGAGAGTCCAAGCCATTACCACAGACCAACGTATGTGATGTTGAAGAGTTAGGAGTATACTTCATGGAAAGTCAAAAGTATGTGAGATTAGGCTCCTAAACCACCTTGTTGCTTTGTTCTTGAAAGTTGCCTCTTCAAAGAATTCCAAAGCCTTTGATGATAACTAATCCCTTTAAATCTCCTACTGTCCCTATGAAACAAATGGGGGACCTCATAAGAGTGGGGATAGAATTGTCCCTAATGACTGCTTTTCCCCCAGGAGACATGTTATTCTCTGTAAAGTCTGACAGAGGAGGGTGTTAAGTCTTCTCTGATTTCTGATTTAATAGCAATTTCCTTTTGATAACCACTTACCATATTCAAATGACCTTTTGTCATTTACTCATTCATTGAGCACCAAGCGCTATGCAAATGTGAAAGTGCAAATCTTGCTCTTAAGGAGTTTACTGTTTAGGAAGGGAGCTAGAAAATATGCAACGTTAATTATTGCACAAGGTGAAATATGTTACTTGCCCTAAGAAGGGAAGCTAAGTGCCAGGGAAATGCAGAGATGGAAGAGAGTGGCCAGGGTCAAAAAGACGTCAGAAGAAGAGGAAAAGGAGGTAATGATATATAGTGACTGGTATATGGTAAATGTTCAGTAACCTGGCTATATTACTATTATTTTTGTGATTATGACATAATGGATAGAAAAACCATCATACACAAAGATAGAGGGAAAAATTTGGTGCATTACAGAGAACAGTTCAGTATGACTCAAGTAAAGGTAGAAAGAAGGATGTATGAGGGGAGTTCCAGGAAATACTTTGAAAAGTAATCGGGGCCAAATTAGGTAAGCTCAGGGGGTTTAGATTTTATTCTTTAGAGTCTAGAGTTTAGATATAATTGTCTGTCCCTTTCCTCTACAGATCACTTAGGAAAATGGCTGTTGGTATGATCCTAGCATGCCTGGCCTTTGCAGTTGCTGCTGCTGTAGAGATAAAAATTAATGTGAGTACATAAATCTTAAGCTCCATGAGGGCAGGGCCATATCTATTTTGTTGACTTTTCTGACTTGTTCAATCTTGATTCCCTGGGCCCTAGCACAATACCTGTTTTAAAGAAGGTGCATAATAAGTGTTTGTGGTAAATGAGTAGCTACAGGGGTAGAGCAGCAGTGCAAAATGAGCCCACCTCCCCACTGAGTGATTCAGAGTATGTTGTCATGGAATTTCGAAGCACCAATATCCAAGATAGATAACCATCTCTTTGATACCTTAGCAGACACTCAAATAAATAGCTTTTGGCAGATTGAATAGCCACTATTGGGAAATGGTGTGTGAGGCCACAGCTGAGTCAAAAAGCATGGAGTTTGTTTCCTGGCATCAGTGCTTGCTGTGTTGAGCTGCTGTTTCCCCCTCCAAACTGCCTTGAGAGTTTTCTAAGACAAAGGCTCTTCAGAGGTATATAACTTTGTCCTCCTGACTAGATGAGCTAGGCTGTGGAGAGGGGACTGAGGCATGTGTTCTCGTTGTATCTGAAATGTTGTTTGTTGGTAATTCTAATATGTGTTCCGTGTCCTTAGGAAATGGCCCCACCCCAGCCAGCTTCCCAAGAGATTTCCCTGCAGGTCTTGAATCTGGCAGATGATGAGGTGAAGGTAACAGTGCTGGGAGATGGAAACAATTCTCTGTTGGCAGAGTCCATCAGATCTTTTCAGGTGACGTATGGACTTGAGTGAATGAGAAACACATTCAGATTATGCGCCAAGGCAGCAGCCTAATACAGTGGTGAAGAGCATGCATTGTGGAGTCAAACTGCCCCAGTCCAGTTCCTGGTTCTGCCCCTCCCTACCTATAAGACCCTGCACAAGTCATTTGATGTCTAAGCCTCAGTTTCAGCATCTGTAAAATGGCAATAATTTTTATGTCATCAGCTCTTATAAGAATAAACATTATATATGAAGTGCTTAGCGTAATGTCTGGGACATTATAAGCTCTCAACAGGTTGTAACCTGCATTATTATTTCAAACTGCCTCCTAACACACACCCTGGCTTCCATCTTTTTACTACTGTATGATACATAGTCTGAAATATTCATTTAATAATATTCTTAAATAATAAATGTAATATACATTTATTGTTGAAAATTGGGGAGTATGTCAAAAGATATAAAAACCAGCTATAAATCCATCACATAGAGATAATCTTAGTTAGCATTTTTGTATATATGAATAAAAATACTAGTGTTGAAAAAGTGTTAAAATACTATATGCTGTATTGACCTTGATTTTTTCTTAACATTAACCACATCATAAGCATTTTTCCATGTCTTTAGACAAATTTGGAGAATGTGATTTTAATGACTACATAATATTCCATTCTGTGGATATATCACGGTTTAGTAAATTGTTTCCTTATAGTTATTTAACTTTGTTATTATTATACATAATTCTATAATGAACATCCTTACTCATAAATCTTTATTCATGCCTCTAATTACTCCTATGGTATATTCCTAGAAATGGAATTACTAGGTTAAAGGGTGTTGTTGAAAGTATCTGGTGATGTCACCTGCCGTGGGTTACTATGAGATTGTGATGTCCAAGATGGGGTAGAAGGTGAGTGTGACAGGCTCTTCATTCTACAGAAAATGCCACACTATTCCAAACTCCACCTGAAGACCAAAAGCCAGAATTTCCACTTCCAACTGAAATATCACAATTTGTCTGTCTACACTGAGCATTCTGTGGAGGAGAAAAACTGGTACACTCTGATCATTCGAGAAGATGGGAAAAGTATTTCTAGTGTGATGGTAAGTTGAGGAATGGCCTAGTTTCCAAATTTCTCTGAGTACGATGACTGGCTCATCAATATCTTACCAGGGACATGCCTGATGATCAGATTTTCTGATTATCAGTTCCCTCTTGTCAGCCGTAACTGACTTTTATTCCCTCTGTTGTAGGTGAAGGATGAAGAAAACAAAACAACCAGTGGGATGACAGCCATGAGGTTTGGATGTCAGGGAGACCCAGGCCTCTCTGTTCTCTTGAATCTTGGGTCTCTTCTCATCTGTGGGGCTTCACATGAAGAGGCCTCACATTCTAGTTGTCTTGTACAGGGATTCTCTCTCATAGGATGCCAAGAGAATTAGTGTCAGAAGGCGTTTCCCAGGGCAGTGAGAGGCAAAGATTCAAAGCCACGTCTTTTGGCTGCTTTCTCATGTGGTATTCAAAGAGGACCCTGTATTTATGTATGTCCCCTGCTACATAAGTCCCTTCTGCCGAATTTTATCTACTTATCTTGCTCTTGGGAAAATAATCGAGTACTTCCCTCACTGTGATCACCAGAGAGTAGTTTAGAAGTAAGCAAATAATCCTCCCTTCATTGTTGGTAGTTGAATTTCTTCTATAGTTACTGTGTTTTTAAAGTAAAATTTAAAATAAACCTATAGAGGCATTATGGTTTAGGAAAGGTAACACACTTGGAGTCAAAAGACTTGGTTTTGAAGCTAGATAAGGCTGAAGGTCTTGTTAGACAGCCTGGGACAGTTACAGAGATGGAGCCCTGAAGAGGTCACTTGCTCGCTGGGGCAGGAATCTGACATGAAATAGACAGATGCATATGCCTGTGACCATCAAGATTAGATGGTTGCTGTTGAGAATAGCATTTTAGAGCAGAATTTTTAATGAAAAGTTTGAATTTAACTGAAGAGTGGAACAGTCATAATAATTTGCTTTTGTATATGCTTCAGAAAAAGTAAACAGATCAAAATAAGTAAGACAACAGTGAGGACAGGACTTCCCAGGGTCAGAGAGCAATGGGAACCTCCAGGAAGGATGAAAGGGAGCCATTTCTAGGTTAGTGCAGAATGATCCAGGAATCAACATCAAGGATTTTAGAGGGAACTGCCCTCCTAATCCCATGGGCCAGGGAGCAATGCAAATGCTACCACAAACCCAAACTGAGGGAACAGTTTAGGGGCCCAGGTTCAAAAGGCTAGAAAGATGGTTCTGGAAGAGTCTGGGGTTATCTACAGACCCAAAACAATGATAGCTCAACCTACTGTGGGCTGGGAGTCTGAGTTTTGCATAAGTCAAATCAGACATCATTTATAAGAAGATAAAGTATCAGTTGTATATAAATACTGGTAGGTATTTAAATATATATACATAATTATTTTTCTTAGTGGAGTCTCAATTGATGAATTCCACCATTAGAAGAGGGAAAGAAAGTGAGTGTACCTAAGGTGGGTTAGTGAGGAGACTCAGACTGCCGTGGGAGATCATGATAGTGTCATCCCAGCTGAAATCAGGCGAAGAGTGTGGCAGATAAAAAGCTAATACCTGAGGAAAGAAAAAGTTAGGGACAGCTAAGACTACTGTTACTTCTTACATGTGAGTTCGTTTATTCACCCAGTTAACAGTATACATCACGTACCTTTTATGTGCCAGCCACCATTCTAGGCACTAGACGTATAGCAATAACAAAATAGAAAATGCCCCTGCCTTTTTATCAGGTGGGAGAGTTTGTCTTATCTGCAACAATGTCTCTACCCTTAGGTTTGTTAACACTTTGCATGAAGAGGTCAACATCTCCCTGGGTACAGATGCCTCCCTCATTGTTGATGAAGACTATGGTGTGTCTGCTTACAGAACTGTGCAAAGAGGAGAGTAAGAGCATTACCCTTGTGGACATTTTACTTACTGTTTTTTAATGCTTTCTTTGCATATAGGTGGGAGGATTAGGTATATCTCAGCTAATTCTAAATACACACAGACTCCTGCTCTTTTCGACCTTTGCCTCCTTCCCTCAGTCTCACCTATTTCTGCACAGATATATTGAAACCATGCTTGTTGTGAAGGCCATACTGTGTACTCAACAAAACCATCTCTGGGAGGGTTGCCAGTTTATTATTGGCTCCCACTCCTACCCTATGATAACTCCTATTAACACCTCCTTACTTCAGGGGTATCCTTTCAGGTTCACTGTTTTATGCTGTTTCACTAATTCATAAGACTTAGAAGAGAATAATTCACAAGATTTAGATGAGAAGACTTAGAGTCTCAAGTTCACCAAAGAAGGCAATTTGTGCCTTCTGCATTCAGGTTTAAGGTTTAAAAAAGTACCCAACAGGCAATGAAAAGCTCAGATCAGGTGTATAAAAAACATGGCATGAAAGTAATTCACTCTGAGACTCCTCTCCTCAAAGAGAAATGGTAGCTTTGCTTCTTGATGCACCATCAGTAGAGAGATGAAATCACTCTTTCCTCCAGAAATGGGCATGCTTTTCTGAACTGTAATTTTCATTCTAACCTAAATTCGTCCTGTTCCAGATATCCTGCGGTGCACTGTAGAACAAAAAATGAGGACTTTTCACTGAATTTGGGTCTACTAGACTTTGATGCAACTTATCTGTTTGTTATTACTAATGTAAGTAGCTCATGGCCACCCTCACTCTTCCTTCCATATATGTATCTATATTTATATCTTTATAACTGTATCACATCTATATCTGTATATAATCTATATCTATCTGTATCCATATCTATCCTGGGATCCAAAGAACACTCTGTGGCAAGACAGCATTACATACTTATTTCTAGTGTAAGGTGATAGGTTCCATAGTGACTTCAGAAAACCTACTAAGGTTTCCATGAGGACTTAAAAGAGATAACATTGGCAACAGGCACAGGGTCTTACAGAATGGTAGACATAATTTATCTTGAGTCATTGCTATGAGGTGACATCATCTGCTTTAGTCTCATATGGTCCCAAGAAAACAAAAATTATTTAGGTCTTCTTGACTGACTCCACATGTGAGTCTCCTAGCTCCTCGGAATTGATCTGCTGGCATATCACAGTCTGAAATACCAAGACTGGTGGTGAATGTCAATCTCTACACAAAGTTTGGGGGATCAATTAACTGTGGTCCAAGAAAAGCAATTGTCTCTCTCTTTTTTTAAAGCTCTTTATTGGAATATAATTGCTTTACACTGTTGTGCCAGTTTTTGCTGTACACCAAAGTGAATCAGCTGTACTTATACATATATCCCCATATCCCCGCCCTCCTGTGACTCCCTTCCACCGTCCCTATCCCAGCCCTCTAAGTCATCACCCATCATCGAGTTGATCTCCCTATGTTATGCAGCAACTTCCCACTAGCTATCTGTTTTACAGTTCGTAGTATATATATGTCAGTTCTACTCTCTCACTTCGCCCCAGCTTCTCTTTTGCCTCCCCACCATGTCCTCAAGTCCGTTCTCTACATCTGCATCTTTATTCTTGCCCTGTCACTGGGTTCATCAGTAACTTTTTTCTAGATTCCATTTATATGGGTTAGCATATGGTATTTGTTTTTTTTCTTTCTGGCTTACTTCACTCTGTATGGCAGTCTCTAGGTGTATCCACCTCATTACATATAGTTCAATTTCATTCCTTTTTATGGCTAAGTAATATTCCATTGTATATATGTGCCACATCTTCTTTATCCATTCATCTGTTGATGGGCATTTAGGTTGCTTCCATGTCCTGGCTATTGTAAATAGTGCTGCAATGAACATTGTGGTACATGTTTCTTTTTGGATTATGGTTTTCTCAGGGTATATGCCCAAGAGTGGGATTACTGGGTCATATGGTAGTTCCATTTTTAGTGTTTTAAGGAATCTCCAAACTATTTTCCATAGTGGCCGTACCAACTTACATTCCCACCAACAGTGCAGGAGAGTTCCCTTTTCTCCACACCCTCTCCAACATTTCTTGTTTCTAGATGTTTTGATGATGGCCATTGTGACCAGTGTGAGGTGATACCTCATTGTGGCTTTGACTTGCATTTCTCTAATGATTAGTGATGTTGAGCATCTTTTCATGTGTTTGTTAGCCATCTGCATGTCTTCTTTGGAGAAACGTCTATTTAGGTCTTCTGCCCATTTATGGATTGGGTTATTTGCTTTTTAGGTAAGAAGCTGCATGAGCAGCTTATATATTTTGGAAATTAATCCTTTGTCAGTTGCTTCATTGGCAAGTATTTTCTCCCATTCTGAAGGTTGACTTCTTCTCTTGTTTATGGTTTCGTTTGCTGTGCAAAAGCTTTTAAGTTTCCTTAGGTCCCATTTGTTTATTCTTGATTTTATTTCCATGATTCTAGGAGGTGGGTCAAAAAGGATCTTGCTTTGATGGATGTCATAGAGGGTTCTGCCTATGTTTTCATCTAAGAGTTTTATAGTGTCTGGCCTTACATTTATGTCTTTAATCCATTTTCAGTTTATTTTTGTGTATGGTGTTAGGAAGGGTTCTAATTTCATTCTTTACGTGTTGCTGTCCAATTTTCTCAGCACCACTTATTGAAGAGGCTGTCTTTTTTCCATTGTATATTCTTGCCTCCTTTGTCAAAGATAAGGTGCCCATATGTGCTTGGGTTTATCTCTGAGTTCCTATTCTGTTCCATGATCTACCTTTCTATTTCTGTGCCAGTACCATACTGTCTTGATCACTATGGCCTTGTAGTATAGTTTGAAGTCAGGAAGCCTAATTCTACCAATTCCGTCTTTCCTTCTCAAAATGGCTTTAGCTATTTGGGGTCTTTTGTGTTTGCATACAAATTGTAAGATTTCTTGTTCTAGTTCTGTGAAAAATGCCATTGGTAATTTGATTGGGATTGCATTGAATCTGTAAATTGCTTTGGGTAGTACAGACATTTTCATGATGTTGATTCTTCCAATCCAGGAACGTGGTATGTCCCTCCATCTGTTTGTATCGTCTTTGATTTCTTTCATCAGTGTCTTACAGTTTTCTGCATACAGGTCTTTTGCCTCCTTAGGCAGGTTTATTCCTAGGTTTTTTATTCTTTGTGTTGCAGTGGTAAATGGGAGAGTTTCCTTAATTTCTCTTTCTGCTCTTTCATTGTTAGTGTATAGGAATGCAAGAGATTTCTGTGTGTTAATTTTGCATCCTGCTACTTTACTAAATTCATTGATTAGTGCTAGCAGTCTTCTGGTAGAGACTTTCAGTTTTTCTATGTATAATGTCATCTGCAAAGAGTGACAATTTTACTTCTTCTTTTCCAATTTGGATTCCTTTTATTTCATTTTCTTCTCTGATTGCTGTGCCTAACACTTCTAAAACTATGCTGAATAATAATGGTGAGAGTGGGCACCCCTGTCTTCTTCCTGTCCTTAGAGGGAATGCTTTCAGTTTTTCACCATTTAGAATGATGTTGACTTTTGGATTCTCATATATGGCTTTTATTATGTTGAGGGAATTTCCTTCTATGCTCATTTTCTGGAGAGTTTTTATCATAAATCGATGTTGAAGTTTGTCAAAAGCTTTTTCTGCATCTATTGAGATGATCATATGGTTTTCATCCTTCAATTTGTTGATATGGTGTATCACATTGATTGATTTGCATATATTGAAGAATCCTTGCATTCCAGGGATAAACCCCACTTGATCATGGTGTATGATTTTTTTAATGTGCTGTTGGATTCTGTTAGCTAGTATTTTATTGAGGATTTTTGCATCTAAATTCATCAGTGATATTGGCCTGTAATGTTCTTTTTTTGTGACATCTTTGCCTGATTTTGGTATCAGGGTGATGGTGGCCTCGTATAATGAGTTTGGGAGTGTTCCTCCTTCTGCTATAATTTGGAAGAGTTTGAGAAAGATAGGTGTTAGCTCTTCTCTAAATGTTTGATAGAATTTGCCTGTGAAGCCATCTAGCCCTGGGCTTTTGTTTGTTGAGAGATTTTTTTTTTGGTATTTTATTTTATTTTATTTTATTTTTTTGGGGGGGGCGTTACACCAGGTTCAATCAACTGTTTTTATACACATATCCCCATATTCCCTCCCTTCCTTGATGCCTCCCCCCTCGAGTCCCCCCCACCCTCCCTGCCCCAGTCCTCTAAGGCATCTTCTATCCTCGAGTTGGACTCCCTTTGTTATACAACAACTTCCCACTGACTATTTTACAGTTGGTAGTATATATATGTCTGTGCTACTCTCTCGCTTCGTCTCAGTTTCCCCTTCACCCCCCGCCCCCTCCCATACCTCGAGTTCTCCAGTCCATTCTCTGTATCTGCTTCCTTGTTCTTGTCACTGAGTTCATCAGTACCATTTTTAGATTCCGTATATGTGAGTTAGCATACAATATTTGTCCTTCTCTTTCTGACTTACTTCACTATGTATGACAGATTGTAGTTCTATCCACCTCATTACATATAGCTCCATCTCATCCCTTTTTATAGCTGAGTAATATTCCATTGTATATATATGCCACATCTTCTTTATCCATTCATTTGTTGATGGGCATTTAGGTTGCTTCCATGTCCTGGCTATTGTAAATAGTGCTGCAATAAACATTATGGTACAAGTTTCTTTTGGGATTATGGTTTTCTTTGGGTATATGCCCAGGAGTGGGATTACTGGATCATATGGTAGTTCTATGTGTAGTTTTTTAAGGAACCTCCAAATTGTTTTCCATAGTGGCTGTACCAACTTACAGTCCCACCAACAGTGCAGGAGAGTTCCCTTTTCTCCACACCCTCTCCAACATTTGTGGTTTCCAGACTTTGTGATGATGGCCATTCTGATTGGTGTGAGGTGATACCTCATTGTGGCTTTGACTTGCATTTCTCTGATGATGAGTGATGTTGAGCATCTTTTCATGTGTTTGTTGGCCATCTGTATGTCTTCTTTGGAGAAATGTCTATTTAGGTCTTCTGCCCATTTGTGGATTGGGTTATTTGCTTTTTTGGTATGAAGCTGCATGAGCTGCTTGTATATTTTGGAGGTTAATCCTTTGTCCGTTGTTTCATAGGCAATTATTTTTTCCCATTCTGAGGGTTGCCTTTTAGTCTTGTTTATGGTTTCTTTTGCTGTGCAAAAGCTTTTAAGTTTCCTTAGGTCCCATTCGTTTATTCTTGATTTTATTTCCATGATTCTAGGAGGTGGGTCAAAAAGGATGTTGCTTTGATGTATGTCAAAGAGTGTTCTGCCTATGTTTTCCTCTAGGAGTTTTATAGTGTCTGGCCTTACATGTAGGTCTTTAATCCATTTGGAGTTTATTTTTGTGTATGGTGTTAGGAAGTGTTCTAATTTCATTCTTTTACCTGTTGCTGTCCAATGTTCCCAGCACCACTTATTGAAGAGGCTGTCTTTTTTTCATTGTATACTCGTGCCTCCTTTGTCAAAGATAAGGTGCCCATATGTGTTTGGGCTTACTTCTGAGTTCTCTATTCTATTCCATTGATCTTCCTTTCTATTTTTGTGCCAGTACCATACTGTCTTGATCACTATGGCCTTGTAGTATAGTTTGAAGTCAGGAAGCCTGATTCCACCAACTCCATTTTTCCTTCTCAAGATGGCTTTGGCTATTCGGGGTCTTTTGCGTTTCCATACAAATCGTAAGATTTCTTGCTCTAGTTCTGTGAAAAATGCCATTGGTAATTTGATCGGGATTGCATTGAATCTGTAAATTGCTTTGGGTAGTACAGTCATTTTCATGATGTTGATTCTTCCAATCCAGGAACATGGTATGTCCCTCCATCTGTTTGTGTCATCTTTGATTTCTTTCATCAATGTCTTAAAGTTTTCTGCATACAGATCTTTTGCCTCCTTAGGCAGGTTTATTCCTAGGTATTTTATTCTTTTTGTTGCAATGGTGAATGGGAGAGTTTCCTTAATTTCTCTTTCTGCTCTTCCGTTGTTAGTGTATAGGAATGCAAGAGATTTCTGTGCATTCATTTTGTATCCTGCTACTTTACTAAACTCATCAATGAGTGCTAGCAGTTTTCTGGTAGAGTCTTTAGGGTTTTCTATATATAATATCATGTCATCTGCAAAGAGTGACAATTTTACTTCTTCTTTTCCAATTTGGATTCCTTTAATTTCTTTTTCTTCTCTGATTGCTGTGGCTAACACTTCCAAAACTATGTTGAATAACAGTGGTGAGAGTGGACACCCTTGTCTTGTTCCTCCTGTTCTTAGAGGGAATTCTTCCAGTTTTTCTCCATTGAGAACAATGTTGGCTTTTGGTTTGTCATATATGGCTTTTATTATGTTGAGGGAATTTCCTTCTATGCCCATTTTCTGGAGAGCTTTTATCATAAATGGATGTTGAACTTTGTCAAAAGCTTTTTCTGCATCTATTGAAATGATCATATGGTTTTTATCCTTCAATTTGTTGATATGATGTATCACGTTGATTGATTTGCGTATATTGAAGAATCCTTGCATCCCAGGGATAAACCCCACTTGATCGTGGTGTATGATTTTTTTAATGTGCTGTTGCAGTCTGTTAGCTAGTATTTTGTTGAGGATTTTTGCATCTATATTCATTAGTGATATTGGTCTGTAGTTTTCTTTTTTTGTGACATCTTTGCCTGGTTTTGGTATCAGGGTGATGGTAGCCTCGTAGAATGAGTTTGGGAGTGCTCCGCCTTCTGCAATATTTTGGAAGAGTTTGAGAAGGATAGGTGTTAACTCTTCTCGAAATGTTTGATAGAATTCGCCAGTGAATCCATCTGGTCCTGGGCTTTTGTGTGTTGGGAGATTTTTAATCACAGTCTCAATTTCCGTACTTGTGATTGGTCTGTTCATATGTTCTATTTATTCTCGGTTCAGTCTTGGAGTATTATACTTTTCTAAGAATGTATCCACTTCTTCCAGGTTATCCAATTGATTGGCATATAGTTGCTTGTAGTAGTCTCTCATGATCTTTTGTATTTCTGCAGTGTCCGTTGTTACTTCCTGTTTTTCATTTCTAATTCTGTTGATTTGCATCTTCTCCCTTTTTTTCCTGATGAGTCTGGCTAATGGTTTATCAATTCTGTTTATCTTCTCAAAGAAGCAGCTTTTAGTGTTATTGATCTTTGCTATTGTTTCCTTCATTTCTTTTTCATTTATTTCTGATCTGATCTTTATGATTTCTTTCCTTCTGCTCACTTTGGTTTTTTTTTCTTTTTTGTTCTTCTTTCTCTAATTGTTTTAGGTGTAAGGTTAGGTTGTTTATTCGATATTTTTCTTGTTTCTTGAGGTAGGACTGTATTGCTATAAACTTCCCTCTTACAACTGCTTTTGCTGCGTCCCATAGGTTTTGGGTTGTTGTGTTTTCATTGTCATTTGTTTCGAGGTATTTTTTGATTTCCTCTTTGATTTCTTTAGTGATTTCTTGGTGGTTTAATAGTGTATTGTTTAGTCTCCATGTGGTTGTATTTTTTACAGTTTTTTTCCTGTAATTGATATCTAGTCTCATGGCATTGTAGTCAGAAAAAATGCTTGATATGATTTCAATTTTTTTGAATTTACTGAGGCTTGATTTGTGACCCAAGATGTGATCTATCCTGGAAAATGTTCCGTGTGCACTTGAGAAGAAAGTGTATTCTGTAGTTTTTGGATGGAATGTCCTATAAATATCAATTAAGTTGAGATGTTCTAATATGCCATTCAAAGCTTGTGTGTCCTATTTGTGTTCTGTTTGGATGATCTGTCCACTGATGTAACTGAGGTGTTAAATTCTCCTACTATTATTTGTGTTACTATTGATTTCCCCTCTTATGGCTGTTAGCATTTGCCTTATGTATTGAGGTGCTCCTATGTTGGGTGCACAGATATTTACAATTGTTATATGTTCTTCTTGAATGGATCCCTTGATCATTATGTAGTGTCCTTCCTTGTCTCTTGTAATAGTCTTTACTTTAAAGTCTAATTTGTGTGATATGAGTATTGCTACTCCAGCTTTCTTTTGACTTCCATTTGCATGGAATATCTTTTTCCATCCCCTTACTTTCAGTCTATATATGTCCCTTGGTCTGAAATGGGTTTCTTGTAGGTAGCACATGTAAGGGTCTTGTTTTTGTATCCATTCAACCAGTCTGTGTCTTTTGGTTGGGGCATTTAATCCATTTACATTTAAGGTGATTACTGACATGTATGTTCCTATTACCATTTTCTTAATCGTTTTGGGTTTGTTTTTGTAGGTCTTTTCTTTCTCTTGTGTTTCCTGCTTAGAAAAGTTCCTTTAGCAATTGTTGTAAGGCTGGTTTGGTGATGTTGAATTCTCTTAACTTTTGCTTGTCTGTAAAGCTTTTGATTTCTCTGTCAAATCTGAAAGAGATTCTTGCTGGGTAGAGTATTCTTGGCCTAGGTTTTTCTCTTTCAGGACTTTAAGTATATCCTGCCACTCCCTTCTGGACTGCAGTGTTTCTGCAGAAAGATCAGCTGTTATCCTTATGGGCTTTCCCTTATATGTTATTTGTTGCTTTTATCTTGCTGCTTTTAAGATTTTTTCTTTGTGTTTAATTTTCGTTACTTTGATTAATAAGTACCTCTGTGTATTTCTCCTTCGGTTTATTCTGTATGGGACTCTCTGTGCTTCTTGGACTTGATTAATTATTTCCTTTTCCATGTTGGGGAAGTTTTCCACTATAACCTCTTCAAATATTTTCTCAGACCCTTTCTTTTTTTCTTCTTCTTCTGGGATGTCTATGATCTGAATGTTGGTGCGCTTAATGTTGTCACCAAGGTCTCTGAGACTGTCTTCCATTCTTTTTACTCTTTTTTCTTTTTCCTGCCCTGTGGCAATTATTTCCCCCATTCTATCTTCCAACTCACTCATTTGTTCTTGTGCCTCAGTTATTCTGCTGTATAGCATCTAGAGTATTTTTAATTTCAGTTATTTTGTCATCTATTACTGTTTGTTTGCTCTTTAGTTCTTCTGAGTACTTATTAACTGTGTCTTATATTTTCTCTATTTTGTTATCAAGATTTTGGATCATATTTACTATCATTACTCTGAATTCTTTTTTTCAGGCAATTTTCTTATTTCCTCTTCATTTATTTGGTCTTGTGTATTTTTACCTTGTTCCTTCATCTGTGACAAATTTTTTTGTTGTCTCATTTTCCCCCCACTTTGGATGGGTGGGATTGTGTTCCTGTCCCACTGGGTGTTTGGCCTGAGGTTTCAAGCCCTGGAGTTTGTAGGCTGTTGAGTATAGCTGGTTCTTGGTGTTGAGTTGAGACCCTCTGGGAGACCTCACTGTAAAGAATATTCCCTGGGAACTGGGTTTCCCTGTTAGTCCAATGTTTTTGACTCAGAACTCCCAGCTCATGAGGTGAGTCCTGTCCCTGGGCTTGTGTATCAAGATCCAACAAGCTGTGTGGAACAGGGAAAACAACAACAACAACAAAATCAAAAAATAAAAAGTAGGACAACCCCAGAACAATAGCAAGATAAAAAATACAATAATAGGAAACTAACAGATGTGTTACAAAAAATTTAAAAAAAAGAGTTGGAGCAACAAGTGGAAGGTAAAACAACCGCAATAGCCTAAGTGAGGAGGTGGGATGAAAAAAAAAGAAAAAGAAAAAAAAAGCCAGAAAAGGCCTTGGCTGTGGCGACGGGGCTTAGACAAGGGCTGGGGTTGGGGGGACATTAGGCAATGGGCAGGGTCTATGCTTAGAAAAGGCCAAGGCCCTGAGGGTGGTGGGGAATGGGGCTTAGGCCCAATGAGGCAGAGGGGTCCAGGAATGCCTCTGGTCCTGGAAGCAAAGGACCAGGTCAAGGTACCCAGCGGGCTCCCTGGGCCCAAGTTGGTGGGAGAGATGCTAGGCACCTCCCCTAGTCCTCCAGTCTCGGAGGGTCCCTCCCCCTTGGGTTCTCTTCATTCTCACCCCCTTTCTCCTATTCCCCTAGAACCTTCAGTGCAGGGGGCACTGAAAGGCAGGAGACCAGACTCTGATGCCCAACTGGCTTCCCAAGGCCAACTGGGCTAGGATAACACCTGCGGCACTTCCCCAGATCTCCCAGTCTGGTAGGGTCCCTGTCTGCCTCTCTTCCTCTCCCCTGCCCCCCACTCTCCTAGGTTCCAAGCAGCTGGAGAGGGCCCAGAGATTGAAGGCCTAGGCCTGGGAGCCCAGTTGGCCTCCCTGGCCAAGAGGGCAGGTGAAATGCCCTCTCGCCTCCCCGTCCCCCAGTCTCAAAGTCCTCACCCTCTCCTGTCTGCCTCTCCACCTCCTCGCCCCTCCTCCCTCCTTCCCATACCCCCAGGATCCAGGCAGCCCAGAGGGGGCCCTGGAGGGTGGAGGACCCCACTAGGGAGCTCAGCAGGTCTCCTGGCCTCTGGGCGGGAGAAACCCAGTTGCGGTTTCCCCAATCTCCCCAGCCCCAATCAGTCCCTCCAGGCAGGAACCTCCCCCCTCACCCAGCCACCCCCCAGGGGCACCGGTCCCCTCCAGCTTCCCCTTCCCTGCCCCCCTGACTTCCCCCAGGTCCTACCCCGTTGCTCCGGGGGTTCCTGCGGTCTGCTTGGGCCTCAGGTCCCCCGCTGGCCTCCAGTAACTGTTCTATTTGTGGGGAGACGCGATCTCCACGTCTTCCCACGCTGCCATCTTGACTCCACCCCCCAAGAATTGTTTTTATATATTTTAAATATAAGTCCATTATCAGACATACAATTTGCAAATATTTTCTCCCATTCATTAGGTTGTCTTTTTAACTTCCTTGATGGTGTCCACTGAAGTACAAACATTTTTAATCTTTATGATGTTCAGTTTATCAATTTTTTTCTTTGGTTGCTTGTGCTTTTGTTATTACATCTAAGAAACCATTGCCATGAGGATTTATGCCCATTATTTTCTTCTATAGTTTTACTTCTTATATTTAGGTCTTTAATCCATTTTGAGTTAATTTTTGTATATGATTTGAATTTGGGTGTTAACTTCATTCTTTTGTATGTGAATATCCAGTTGTCCCAGCACAATTTGTTGAAGACTTGTCTTTTCTCATTAAATGGTCTTTTTTTTTTCCATATCTTTATTGGAGTATAATTGCTTTACACTGTTGTGCCAGTTTCTGCTGTACAGCAAAGTGAATCAACTATATTTATACATATATCCCCATAACCCCTCCCTTTTGAGCCTCCCTACCACCCTCCCTATCCCACCCCTCTACGTCATCACCAATCATCAAGCTGATATCCCTGTGTTATGCAGCAGCTTCCCACTAGCTATCTGTTTTACATTTGGTAGTGTATATTTGTTAATGCTACACTCTCACTTTGTCCCAGCTTCCCCTCTCCCCCAACCCGGTGTCCTCAAGTCCATTCTCTCTCTCTCTCTCTCTCTTTTTAAATAAATTTATTTATCTATTTATCTATCTATCTACCGGGTGCATTGGGTCTTCATTGCTGCACATGAGCTTTCTCTAGTTGCAGCGAGCAGGGGCTACTCTTCACTGTGGTGCATGGGCTCCTCATCGCAGTGGCTTCTCTTGTTGCGGAGCACAGGCTCTAGGTGCGTGAGCTTCAGTAGTTGTGGCACATGGGCTCAATAGTTGTGGCTCATGGTCTCTTGAGTGCAGGCTCAATAGTTGTGGCACACAGGCTTAGTTGCTCCATGGCATGTGGGATCTTCCCAGACTAGGGATCGAACCCGTGTCCCCCCATTGGCAGGCGGATTCTTAACCACTGCGCCACCTAGGAAGCCCCTCAAGTCCATTCTCTACATCTGCATCTTTATTCTTGCCCTGCCACTGGGTTCATCAGTATCATTTTTTTAGATTCCATATATATGTGCATTAGCATACAGTATTTGTTTTTCTCTTTCTGGCTTACTTCGCTCTGTATGACAGACTCTAGGTCCTGACATTCTTGTCAAAATTCAATTGACCAGAAGTGTGAGGGCTTATTTCTGGATTCTCAATTCTATTCCATTGTTCTATATATTTATTCTTGTGCCAATAGAATAATCTCTTGATTACTGTTATTTTGTAATAAATTTCAAAATCAGGAAGTATGAGTTTTTCAACTTTGTTCTTCCCTTTCAAGATTGGTTTGACTATTAAGGGTCCCATGAATTTCCATATGAATTTTAGGATCAGCTTAGGATCAGAAGCCAGCTGGGATTTTTGATAGGGATTACAATGAACCTATAGATGATTTTGAGGAGTTTTGCTGTCTTAACAATATTGTCTCCTAATCAGTGAACATGCCATGTCTTTCCATTTATTTAGGTCTTAAGACCTAAATTTTTTAAAAAAGTATTTTGTAGTTTTTAGAGTATAGATTTTACATTTATTTTGTTAAATGTATTCCTAAGTATTTTATTCTTTATTTTGCTGTTGCTCATGGAATCATTTTCCTAATTTCATTTTTAAGTTGTTCATTGCAAATACATAGAAATACAATTGATATTGATATCGTGTCCTGCAACTTTGCTGAACTCACTTGCTAGTTTTAATAGTTTTTTAGTGGATCCCTTAAGACTTTCTACATGTAAGATCATGTCATCTGCATAAAGAAGCTTTACTTCTTTCTTTTCAGTGTGGATGACTTTTATTTCTTTCTCTTGAATAATTAATTGCTCTTGCTTGACTCTTCAGTATAGTATTGAATAGAAATGGTGAAAGTAGACATCCTCTTGGGAAAGAATTCAGTCTTTTATTACTATGTATGTTAGCTTTGGGGTTTTCATAGATGTTATTTACCAGGTATCAGGTTAAGTTCCCTTCTGTTCCTAATTTGTTGTGGTTTTTGTTTGTTTGTTTTTTACTATGAAGCGGGGGTTTGAATTTTGTCAAATGTTTTTTCTGTGTATATTGAGATAATCATATGGTTTTCTATTGATATGGTATATTATATTAATTGATTTTTCCGATGTTAAACCAACTGAGTTGTATTAGTTTTCTAGGGCCCCTGTAACATAGTACCACAAGCTGAGTGACTTAATCAAGAGAAACTTATTGTCTTACAGTCACGAAGGGTGGAAGTCCAAGATCAAGGTGTTGGTAGAGTTGTTTCCTTCTGAGAGCTGTGAGAAAGAATCTGTTTCATTTAGCTTCCTTTAGATTCTAGTGGTTTTCTGGCAATATTTGGTGTTTCTTGATGTGTAGAAGAATCACTCCAGTCTCTGCCTTCACCTTCTCAAGTTCTCCCTGTATGTTTGTCTATGTCCAGATTTCTCTTATGAGGACACAGGTCATATTGGATTAGGGCCCACTCTAATGACCTCATTTTCCCTTGACTAATTATATCTGCAATGACCCTATTTCCAAATAAGGTCACATTCTTAGGTACTGGGGGTTAGGACTTCAACATATGAGTTTTAGGGGACACAACTCAACCCATAATATTTGCATTCCTGGTGTTATTACTGTTTTTGTTTGTTCTGTCTCTTACATGCTGCTCAAGATAGAGGCTATACATATTGTTTCTGAATGCCAGGATCTAATAACTGTCTAGAGGTGAGATCATAAATTAGAGGCCTGAGGGCCCAGTTCCTCATGTAGTTCTGTTTTGTTTGGTCTGTACAGTCTTGATAAAAATGATAATAATTATTATTAATTGATAGTATTTAACATTCAAGCGATTTCACCTCAGAAGCTGGATTCCTAACATTTCTTAAAAACAAAATCAGAAGACTTTGTAACAGCTATTACCATGTCAGTTGGCTGTTGCTAAAGTGGCTGTACACTTTAGACGGGGCTGTGCTGCCCAGTTCACCAGAGTCCCTATCATTCCCATTCAGCCTGCTTTGTTTCCTTAATTACCTGCCTGGGGTATCTGAGAATATGATCTTGATTTACAAGCTCAGGTCACTGTCTTCTATTAGGCTAAGAAAATCCAATATATGCCTAGGTATTGTTCACAATATCAACTGAAGCAACATTTGTCTACTATATTTAGAATGCAGTAGCCTTTGACTCAGAGAATCAAAGGTATTTGGACATCAAAGACTTTTGATTTCAGGGACTTTTGACCTAGATGTTTTAGCTCTGCTATTTTTATCTCATGATATATCCAAATATTATACCTGCTATCTAATAACACTACATAATAACTTGGTTTTGCTCCAAGAAAAATAAGTAATTCAAAAAATTTCATTCCATTTATTATAAGAAATATTAGTAAATATAATCTATATAAAGTAAAACAAGCTATAGCTAAAAACCTGCATGTAGTAACAGTGATTTTAGACAAAAAAAAAAAAAGATTGTAGAATTGTGTATATTTTGTAACATTAATAACAAAAAATTGACCCTGAAAAGATTCTTTTTGAACAGAATTTTACAGAAGAATTGCATCTTTTTGACAGAATTTGAATGTGTAAGATTTGAATTCAAAAAGAATGGCCAGTAGTAGAATTCAAAATAGCAGGTGGTATTTGCTATGGATTTTTAAAAATTAATCAAGAAAATCTTCAATGTAAGGGTTACCAAGAAAATAATTCATTCTGATAAAACGTAATTTTAGTAAAATAGATATTTAAATGGAAATTGTTAGAAATAGCTTAATTGTACTTACACAGAAAATTGAAAAAGGAATTAAACTTTACTTAAGTACATGCTCTTCTGAAAATTCATTGTGTTTGTATAATTCAGATGCCATTTTACATTTAAAGTGTTGGCCAGGATCAAAATACCCAGTAGGTCAAAATGGTGGGAATCCAAACTACAGTATCAAAACAGGCTACCGTTTAAGGGCTCTGCAGTAATGGTATCTGATTGACTGAAGCCAGGAAAGTGAGTGCAGTGTTACCAAAAGGAATTTCAGAAAACTAATTTTGTAGAAATTGGTCAATCTCTTGACAGTAGCACAAGGCTGAAAATACGAGTGGATGAATATAAGATCATAAAATGTTGTAGGCCAGGACTATTTACTTGAGACTCCTGACAAGCCCATTTCTTCTTTCCCTCACTAAGACCACCAATCAGGGTCCTCAGGCCTGGAAGATGGAATACATCTCAGCCAACAAAATGTCCATCGCATGGCAGCTACCACAATATGCCTTTGTTACAGCTGGGGAGGTCATGTTCTCTGTCACAGGACTTGAATTTTCTTATTCTCAGGTAGGTTTTTGCAAGTGTAAATAGAGGTGGGCTATTGCTCAGAGAATGGAGTTTTAATCCTGGCACTGCCTTAATTAGGTATGTGACCCTCGTCAAGGCCTGCATATTTTTTGGCCTTAGATTCCTTATAATCCTGAACAGAGCATCAACTTGATTTCTAGGATCATGGCAGGCTGGATCCTTATGCTGTTTGGGATCCAGAAAAGGATACTTAAACATTAAGAATAAGAGCTGTGGGATCAAACTGCCATGTTCCGATTTTGGCTGCACACCTAGTGTGTAACCTTGAGCAAGTGAATTATCATCTCTCTAATGCTATTTTTCTCTTGTATAAAGTAAGAATAGTGATAGAACTTACCCCTTAGGGTCGTAATGAAGATTGTATGACATAATGAATTACAATATTCGGTTAAGAGCTCCATCTTACAGTTACTGTGAACATTATTACCATCCCCTGAATCAATGTGGCAGGTGAACTTAGCAGGGGAAGTTCAAATCTGGAAGTTTTCATGGGAGGAGTTTTCTGGATAGATGCATGGGGCATGAGGGTGGTGTAGAGAGTTTGTTTACTCACAGGTCTGTGTCCTCTCTAGGCTCCCACTAGCATGAAGTCCGTACTCCAGGCAGCCTGGCTGTTGACAGTTGCAGTTGGGAACATCATTGTGCTTATTGTGGCGCAGTTCAGCAGCCTGGTACAGGTACGGACCTAAGGGAAGCAGGAGCACGTGTGTACCCAGCCATTTCCCTCCAACTCCTTCTCCTCCCTTTGTCTCCCACATTCCCCACCCGCCCTCTGACTTGAGATGGATTAGATATTAGGAAGGAAAATAGACATGTAAGTGGCAATAATGACCACCATAGGCACATGGGAGGAGAGGCCAGTGAGCCCTGTCTTCTCCTACCAAAGCTCTTTGAAAACAGGTGACCCTGGGTGAGTCTGCTCCCCAGTCCTCATCCTATAAAGATCCCTTTAGTTTCAGGTTCTCCATATTCTTCTCTTATATATATTTCTTCCTGCAGTGGGCTGAATTCATTTTGTTTTCCTGCCTCCTGCTGGCGGTCTGCCTGATCTTCTCCATCATGGGCTACTACTATGTTCCTATAAAGCCAGAGGCTATTCAGGGGTCAGCAGATAAGCAGACTCCGCAAATCCAAGGAAACATGATCAACCTGGAGACCAAGAAGACAAAGCTCTAATGGCTCCCTGGACTCTGCCCAGACCCCAGTTCCTGACTCTGGTCTTGGCCATCACCACCTTCAAGCATTTTTCACTCCGACTTGGTTAGAAGAGAGAAGTAGCATCATATCTGAGATGATCTCCTCTATTTTCCTCCCATGCTAGAGGCATTTCTAGGACTGGGTTTCTCAGTACATTAAAGCAAGGCCCCCGAGACTCTATGTCTTCCCATCTGTCAGTGAACTCGCTACACCTTGTGTAGTGTTGCTAAAGCTGGCCTGCTATCTCCAAATGGCCATGAAAAACACAAATGTATAATTGAGATTAGTGTCTGTGGTTATCAAAGTTATGTAGGAATTCTTTCACCTGCCATTTAGAACTGATGACCCCACTTTTGGAAGCGCTGATTTAGGGGCAAAATTGCAGCATAACAGAGAAATGATATTTCAAGTCTCTTCATTAGCAGTGTAATTGTACTGTTTACAAGGACCTCAAGAATTAGTATGTCTGGTGTGATGTGGTCCAGGGCCTGGCTTGTCAGCTATCCAGATTTACTAAGACCTTAGTAAATTTTTCAGTACAGATAAAATGACATTATATTAACACACAAGATAAGATGTATCTTTCTGATAATTGCAGTACTTTATCTAACCCAAACACCCCTTTCTCAGTACTGATAGATCCTTGGAAACCAAATTAAAGATAGTAAACAAGGTTCTGGAAAAGAGAACAAGTATAAATTGTACAAATCCTGGTGAGCCCTTCTCCTACAGTGTACATTCTTCTTAGGGACTACAGTGTTTCAGCCCTAGACTGTGCCCTCCTGTGGACAGTTGTATAGACACTAATGCCTTTCTGCAACAAATATTTAATAACAACAGTATTTTTATGAATACAACTTCCATTTTTATTAGTACTTCCTTCAGCCTTAAAGTAGTGGATCCGTTTTGACAATGTTTCCCGTTTTACTTTTCCCAAAATTTTAAAATGCCGTTTCTTCATTTAGGCCTGGATTTCCCTGTTTATTAAAAAAAGTTATATTAATACTCTAAGTTTGAGCTTCTAAAATGGCAACGCTCAATGGGGACATGGTCCCATACCAGGATTCTATCAAAATCTGTGGGTTGAGGGCTTCCTAGGTGGCGCAGTGGTTGAGAATCCGCCTGTCAATGCAGGGGACACGGGTTCGATCCCTGCTCCAGGAAGATCCCACATGCCGCGGAGCAACTAAGCCCGTGTGCTGCAACTATTGAGCCTGCACTTTAGAGCCCGTGAGCCACAACTATTGAGCCCATGTGCTGCAACTACTGAAGCCCACGCGCCTAGAGCCTGTGCTCTGCAACAAGAGAAGCCACGCCAATGAGGAGCCCGCACACCACAATGAAGAGCAGCCCCCACTCACCGCAGCTAGAAAGGAAGCCCATGCACAGCAAAAAAAAGACCCAACACAGCCAATAAAATAAATAAATTAAAAAAAAAAATCTGTGGGTTGAGGGAAGGAGTGGTAGAACATGACACGACCACTTTTGTTTGTTTGTTGCTATGTTGATGAAAAATGTTGAGAAAAATTACGTTGCACACAATGAATGAATCAGTGGACAGACATGGGAACATCATGCTCTACAGCGTATTGCTGGGGAAAAAGTTTAGAACAACCATCCTAAAGAGCCTCATTTCCATTGCTTTTGCTCCATTATTCTCATCTAGAACTGTGTTGAGTCAGTTTCATGCTGTAAATGTAACAAGGAAAGTTGCTCCAGTTTCCCAAGCTTTAATACTCTAGTCTTAATTATCAAGTTTTCAGAAGTACCGAAGTAACAGCAACACCATCCAGTTTCCACAGACATCTTAATGTGAACATGACTGTGCTTCTTCAGAAGATACTCTGTTCATTTTTGAGCAGTTTTAACTCAATCTGTTCTATGAACTATTGTTTCAAGAGATATTAACAGTGCTCTGTGAATAAAAGTTTCTATGGATAAATACATTTTAGAAATGAAACATATCTTCTTAATATTTGCATATTAAGGATTCTGAGAAATCATTCAGTAGAAACAAGACATCTTGTTTAGCCTCAGATGATATAGTGTCCTGCAGCACACGGGCTTGGGAAAAACTGGCAGACAGTTCTTCCTTATCTTGCACTGAAAGCTTTCTCTTTGGAACCTCCTACCACTGGGTCTTTCCTTTATGGCTAACAAGAATAAGCATAAACCCCTCTTTTATGTGGCAGACTTTTTGCTATTTGGGGAGGATTTTCATGTGACTTTCCCAGTCCTCAAGTAAGTATTCATCAAGGTAAAGATTCTCAATTTTTTTTCATGGTTTTTCACAGGGCATAGTCCAGTCCTTTCACAACTGTGTTTTCCACTTCTGAAAAATATCCTTTGCCTGAAATGCAACAGTGGGTCAGAATCCTTCTTAATATGTGATATCTGAAGCCAAATATATACAACATTCCAGAAGTGGTCGGACCAGAAGAACTAGTCTTTCTCCAAACAATACACTTCTGTTAATGCAGCATTAGGTAACATTAGATGTTTTTGTCAACCACATCACAATGTAGGCTTACATTTTAACAACATGGTTGGCTAAAACCTCAAAAATTTTTAAGAGAGTTATTTTTTTAATTCAAATACATCTTTGGGTTTCACTATGTGCCATTCATCGAGTTAGGTGTTGGAAAAACAAAGATAAATAATCTGGTATACCAGATTATTCTGGTGTGCAAGGTTACCTCAGGTATCCTGACTGGTTGTCAGGATCTTAGAGACTACACAGGGGTTGAGGAAGTAATGGAATATTGAGGAAGAGCAAGAAGGACAGTATGACAGGACTGGAGTAAGTAAGGTATAAAGAGGTAGAAGATGCAGTCCCAGGAAGCTTGGGACCAGATCATGTGGAGCCTTGTGGCCATGGTAAGACATTTTGATGTTATTCTAAGTGAGATGTGAAACCGTTGGAGCTTTAGAACATGGGAGTGACATAATGTGATTCTCTAAGATCACTCTGGTTGCTAAGTAGGGAATTGTCTGTAAGCAGGAAGGAACGTCTGTAGAGCAGGGAGTCCAATTAGGAGAGATTTATAATAATCCTGGTAAAACATGATTGATATTTGGACAAGATGGTAGCAGTGGAGGTGGGGAGAAATGGTTTGACTTGGAATTTATCTTTAAGGTAGGACTGACATGAATTGTGTGTGCTTTGCACCTATGATTTGAAAGAAAGAAATCAATGTTGACTCTTCAATTTGAAGGCTCGAGTAATGAGGATGAATGATGGTGCAATTTTCTGAGAGTAGGGAAGATTAGGGCAAGAATAGATTTGGGATGTGAAGTAACTAAGAGTTTTGTGCATGTTGAACTTCAGATGCCAATAAGGTATCCAATCAGAGATGTTGAGCTGGCAGTTTTATGAGTCTGAAGTTCAGTTAAGAGCCTGGGGCTGGGTGTATAAACTTGAGAATCATCAGCATATAAACCTTATTTAAGGGCATGACACTGGAGAAGATATCCTAAGAAGTAAATGTATACAGAGAAGAGGTTCAAGGTCTAGTCCTGGGGTTTCCCAAATTAGAGATCGAGAAGAGGAGGATCCAGAAAGGTGATGAGAGTGGGTAATTTAGGAAGTAAGAGGAAAACCAGGAGAATGTGATTTGATTATACATTGTTTATTACAATTAGATAAAAGTAAATTGAAACAACAAAATCCTTGACCTAAAGGAAGCACACGTTCCTCTTAGGAAACCTGGGTTCTGGTAATTTCTATGTAAGTTTGCCTGAATTCTTTTGCCTCCATGGTTGAATTCAATTTAATGTACCTTTCTTTTTTTAACCTGAGAGACATTATGTCAGGAGCTATGGGAGAAATAAATTGGAATAAATAAAAAGAGGCCCTACTCTTAAGGATTCTGCAGGAGGAAGATAAGGCATGTACATAAATAACTATCATGTAAGTAAAAATTAGTGTAATAATTTTGTTTAGCATTTTACTTTTCACATGCATTATTTGAATCCTGTTTACTGAAGACAGAATGTCACCTGTGCCAAGGAAATTACAAAATGTTCCTAAATTTCATAAGAAAGAGAGATTACTTCTGGCCATGGGAATTAGGGAAGGATTCATGGAGTAGATAGTGTATTAGGCTTGACCTTGAAGGTGACTAGAATTTGGACTTGGAAGCAAGGGACAAGAAAGCATTCCAGGTAGAGAGTCCATCACAAGCAAAGGTGAAGAGGCAGGAAAACAAAACACTGGGAAAATGATGAGTAGCCTGATTTGTGTGGCGTAGAGTGTATACAGAATAGTTGTGGGAGATAAGGCTGGAGAAGTATATAACGATATGCTGGAGTCTTCCACATCCATAGACATAAACATTAACACCAATTCTTTGAGTCCTTTTTAATGCCAGTGATCTCCATTTTATTTTATCTAGGGTAATTCAGTCATCCTCAAACTCAACTATATCTTAAACTTAAACATACCTTCAAAGACTCTACTTCCACAATCTCCAATTTTGAGACCTTCTGTCCTTGTACAACTTTTCCTCCCCCCTCTATTGACTTCATTGTTCATCTTCATTGTAACCTCCAATTGACACATCTTAGTTCTCTCATAGTATGTGCTAGTCTGGCCATGAAACTGGCTTGGACCTCATGGTCCATTATTTTAGCTCTGTGTTTTAATTATGCATTTGCTACCACCTCAGAATGTTTGGCCTTCTTCACCTTTCAACATGTCTATCAATCTCTTCTACCACAAAGCAAATATATCCATTACTTTTATTCCTATTTGTGGGCTGCCTGGGAGTGCAGGAAAAAGTCACAAGACTATGATTATGGAGTTCAAAATTCAACACCATTTACCCATTTTCCAAATTAGCAATTTAGGCATTTTCCATGATTCCTCCCTCCGCCACTTCACACATATTCAATCTATGAATAAGTCTTAGAGATTCTACTTACATAGTAGGTTTCAAATCTGTCCGTTTCTCTCCTTTCCCCCTGCCACTATAGCAGTTAAAGCCACCATCATCTCTCTAGATTATTAAAAGAGCCTTTTAAGCTTACTTTGTGGCCTCCAATTGTTTCCTACATTACTGGCAATATGATCTTTCTTACAACGTAACTCATGTTGCTTTACTGCTTAAAAATACTTCATTGTTCCCCGTTCACTCTAAAGATAAACTTCTAACTCCTCAACAAGCCCATCTGACCTTGTCCCTACCTACCTAACTAGTTTCATCCCTGCCACTGGCCCCTGTCAAGTTGCCCCCCCTCCCTCCCCCCAAACACACAGATCTGTTGAGAACTTAATTGGGATTTTATCACATCAATAGGTCAGTTTGGGGAGAGTTGGCATCTTCATAATACTGAGCTTTCCTAACCTTGAATCTTTTTTTTTTAATGTGATTCCTTTTACTTTCTTTGGGTTTAATTTATTTTGCTCTTTCTAACTTCTTGAGATAGATACTTGGATTATTTATTTTTCACTTTTTTATATGTTTTTAGGATAATAGTGTTTTTTAAATAACTTTATTAATTTCCTCTAATTCCAACATACTAGGTTTTTTGGGTTTGGTTTTGTTTTCCTTCGTTTTTACTCTATCCTTATAGCTCTCTGTTTTCATCATATTTGGCCTTTAAAATGCCATTCAAATGCTACCACTTTTATGAAGTCTTTTCTGATGCACCACTGGGATACACATGATTGTTCCAATCTGGAAACCTCGCTAGTGGTCTATTTGTTATTTGGTGGAAGACAGTCATCATTTTCTATCTTGTAGCACAGGTTGTTTCATTTCCTCTGCTAAACTGCAGGATCCTGTTAGTTTTTATTATGCTGCATTTTCATTATAATTCAGTTTAAAATACTTTCTAATTTCATTTGTGATTTCTTCTTTGACCTATGGGTTATTTGGTAAGTGTACTGCTTAATTTTCAAAAATTTAAAAATAGTCTAAAATATCCTTTTGTTATTAATGTCTACCTTAATTCCACTGGAGTCAGAAAATATATTCTGAATGAAATGAAATTTGTCGAGGCTTGTTTTATAAGCCAGGATCTCATCCAGGTAAATTTTGGGAAGCAGTACATGTACGCTTGAAAAGATACACATTCTGTCTTATCAGATGCTATGTTCTGTATATGTCCATTAGAGCAAACATCTCTTGCTATGATTGTAGATTTGTCTACTTCTGTCTACTGCTATGTCATGTTACATATAGATTTATAATTGTTATATCATTTATGATGAATTGGTTACTTTATTATTATGTCATGTCCTTCTTTATCTCTACTAAAGCTTCTTTTTTTTTTTAAGCTCTTTATTGGAATGTAATTGCTTTCCACTCTTGTACCAGCTTTTGAGGTACACCAAAGTGAATCAGCTGTATTTATACATATATCCCCATATCCCCTCCCTCCCGTGACTCCCTCCTGCTACCCCTGTCCTGGCCCTCTAAGGCATCACCCATCATTGAATTGATCTCCCTTTGTTATACAGCAACTTCCTACTAGCTATCTATTTTACAGTTGGTAGTGTATGTATGTCCATGCTACTCTCTCACGTCTTCCCAGCTTCCCCTTCACCCCCCGCCCCCCCAACCCCGTGTCCTTCAGTCCATTGTCTACATCTGCATCTTTATTCTTGCCCTGTCACTGGGTTCATCGGTACCTTTTTTTTTTTTTTAGATCCCATATATATGAGTTAGCATACAGTATTTGTATTTTCTTTCTGGCTTTACTTCACTCTGTATGACAGACTCTAGGTCTATTCACCTCATTACATATAGCTCCATTTCATTCCTTTTTATGGCTGAGTAATAGTCCATTGTATATATATGCCACATCTTCTTTATCCATTCATCTGTTGATGGGCATCTAGGTTGCTTCCATGTCGTGGCTATTGTAAATAGTGCTGCAGTGAACATTGTGGTATATGTTTCTTTTTGGATTATGGTTTTCTCAGGGTATATGCCCAGGAGTGGGATTACTGGGTCATATGGTAGTTCCATTTTTAGTTTTTAAAGGAACCTCCAAACTATTTTCCATAGTGGCTGTACCAACTTACATTCCCACCAATAGCGCAGGAGAGTCCCCTTTTCTCCACATCCTCTCCAACATTTCTTGTTTCTAAATGTTTTGATGATGGCCATTCTGACTGGTGTGAGGTGATACCTCATTGTGGCTTTGACTTGCATTTCTCTAATGATTAGTGATTTGAGCATCTTTTCATGTGTTTGTTAGCCATCTGCTTGTCTTCTTTGGAGAAATGTCTATTTAGGTCTTCCACCCATTTGTGGTTTGGTTTATTTGCTTTTTTGGTATTAAGCTGCATGAGCTGTTTGTATATTTTGGAGATTAATTTTTTGTCCGTTGCTTCATTGACAAGTATTTTCTCCCATTCTGAGGGTTGCCTTCTTCTCTTGTTTATGATTTCGTTTGCTGTGCAAAAGCTTTTAAGTTTCCTTAGGTCCCATTTATTTATTCTTGATTTTATTTCCATGATTCTAGGAGGTGGGTCAAAAAGGATCTTGCTTTGATGGATGTCACAGAGGGTTCTGCCTATGTTTTCATCTAAGAGTTTTATAGTGTCTGGCCTTACATTTATGTCTTTAATCCATTTTCAGTTTATTTTTGTGTATGGTGTTAGGAAGGGTTCTAATTTCATTCTTTACATGTTGCTGTCCAATTTTCTCAGCACCACTTATTGAAGAGGCTGTCTTTTTCCCATTGTATATTCTTGCCTCCTTTGTCAAAGATAAGGTGCCCATATGTGCATGGGTTTACCTCTGGGCTCTCTATTCTGTTCCATTGATCTATATTTCTGTTTTTGTGCCAGTACCATACTGTCTTGATCACTGTAGACTTGTAGTATAGTTTGAATTCAGGGAGCCTGATTCCACCAACTCCGTCTTTCCTTCTCAAGACTGCTTTGGCTATTTGGGGTCTTTTGTGTTTGCATACAAATTGTAAGATTTCTTGTTCTAGTTCTGTGAAAAATGCCATTGGTAATTTGATAGGGATTGTGCTGAATCTGTAAATTTCTTTGGGTAGTATAGTCATTTTCACAATGATGATTCTTCCAATCCAAGAACATGGTATGTCCTTCCATCTGTTTGTATTGTCTTTGATTTCTTTCATCAGTGTCTTATAGTTTTCTGCATACAGGTCTTTTGCCTCCTTAGGCAGGTTTATTCCTAGGTTTTTTATTCTTTGTGTTGCAATGGTAAATGGAAGTGTTTCCTTAATTTCTCTTTCTGCTCTTTCATTGTTAGTGTGTAGGAATGCAAGAGATTTCTGTGCATTAATTCTGTATCCTGCTACTTTACTAAACTCATCAATTAGTGCTAGCAGTTTTCTGGTAGCATCTTTCGGGTTTTCTATGTATAATATCATGTCATCTGCAAAGAGTAACAATTTTACTTCTTCTTTTCCAATTTGGATTCCTTTTCTTTCATTAGGAGGTATGCTTTCAGTTTTTCACCATTGAGAATGATGTTGGCTATTGGTTTGTCATATATGGCTTTTATTATGTTGAGGGAATTTCCTTCTATGCCCATTTACTGGAGAGTTTTTATCATAAATGGATGTTGAATTTTGTCAAAAGCTTTTTCTGCATTTTTTGAGATTATCATATGGTTTTTATCCTTCAATTTGTTAATATGATATATCACATTGAAGAATCCTTGCATTCCAGGTATAAACCCCACTTGATCATGGTGTATCAGCTTTTTAATGTGCTGTTGGATTCTGTTTGCTAGCATTTTGTTGAGGCTTTTTGCATCTATATTCATCAGTGATACTGGCCTGTAATTTTCTTTTTTTGTGATATCTTTGCCTGGTTTTGGTATCAGGGTGATGGTGGCCTCATAGAATTGCCTTAAGACTCTTATCAGATAATTCCAACATCTGATTCATCTGTGTTGGCATCAGTTGATTTCACTTTTCATTCAAGTTGTGATTTTCTAGGTTCTTAATTTATATCCTGGACATTTTGTCTATTGCGTTAGGACAGTCTGGCTCCTAGTTAAATATTTCATTTTACAGGAAGTTACTCTATTTAGGTTTAACATATGAATCTTAGCCTATTTTTGTGTGCTGTGATTCCAATAACAGTAATTTTCAGAGACTTTGTGACTGCCTGAGGGTTGAAATTTCCTCTGGCTGGGTTGCCAGATACCTCTTGGTGAGGGAGGCAGGCAGGGAAATCCTTCTATTAATAACTGCCCCCCCTTCCCCCAGCTACCCAGGTTTCTCTGGGCAGGGAGGAGAGACAAAGTAATTTCTGGGACCACGCTGCTAGCTGTGACAGGTTCTTTTTCCTGGTTCCACCAGTCAGTCCTAGTGTCTCTGGCCTTTGGGGACAAAGAGGCTTCCCCAGCTGGGCCACCTGCTTTATCTGGATGTCTCTCACTGGTTCCTCACATCCACATCAGCATCTCTCCATAGAAAAGAGGAGTCTCAGGCCCAGCAGACAAGGAGAATGCTTCCCCTGCTCACTTGTTTTTGGCAGGACTCACAGTTGGTCCCCTGTGCCTGAAGTTGTCAGAGGGACTCGCACTAGATCCAGGGGAAAGAACAAGCTACTGAACTACCTTCTGTTGCCAGCTGGGAAGTTGGAAAAACACCAGGTCTGGGTGGTTGCCTTCGGTTGGTTGGCGGACTCAAGATGCCCTGCCTCTGTGTTGTCATCTGGTCCTGTGTTCCCAAACCAGTTCATATTATTCTTAGCACTCTTCAGAATTATCCTTTGCTTTTTCATTGTGTAATTTCTAGGATTTATTAAGCTTTTCTTACTGAGGAGGAGCAGGGAAAAAGAGGTCTATGCCATCTTGTCCAGACCACAAGTCCTTCAGATACTGAATTATCCATTAAAATTTTATTTTTTCTGTTTTGCTAGTTTAGACTCAGTTACATTATGGATATAAAAAAATCCCAAAGAAATCTTTTCCCATTGCAGGTATTTATCCAAGATTCTCAGTATGTAATTAATTAGACTGGGATAAAAATAGATATCAATACAAAAGGATCTAAAATGAACTTAAGGCCAAACACATAAAGATAATGTTGAGGAACACACACACACACACACACACACAGACACTTCCTTTCAGGCCATCTTCTTACAGTCTGCTCAAGAAGAGTCTCTACATGAAGCACAAATGGATTAATGGGCCACCAGAGGTTCTAAGGAAAATGAGAGACAGAGGTAGGGACTATTACAGAGAGGCACAGACCCTCCCTCCTGGGGCACAGGAGTGGCAAAACCGTCCTGGATGCCTTTGATTGAGAAAGCTCAACTCTGCAAGGCTGAGTGGTGCCAGGAGAAAGGTGGCTCCAGAACTATAAGGTTGGCCTGGCTCTTCTCTGAGCTTTAGTCAGGAAGAAGGCTTAATTTAATCACATGCATCAACAAAGATATTTGGGGCAGAATCCTCAGTCCAAGTGCCTTTCACTTCTTATTTATGTACTGTACTGTTCCCAAGAAGCAGTTAAAGTGGCTTTAATGGATACATACTATATAAGAAAATTTAAATTGGATACAGGCAAAACAAGGAAGGAGAAAACAAAGGACAGGAATAAGACTGGTGCAAAAGTACAGGGTGAGTCAAAAACTATCTGCAATCCAGTTATATTAAAACTTCTGTTGGCCACACTCTCTTATCAGCGCTTTCCATTCAAGGCTACTGTCTCCCTAGTCACTGCTGTGCAGGTGTGAATGTGTTACATCAGTTCATTTGTAACTGTGGTGTCAGCAAAAATGGATGCCCCATTTGTGATTTGCACAAAAGAAGAGCAGTATGCAGTGATTCGTTTTTTTGTGGTCTGAGGGTATACCTGGTGCCGTTATTTATCGAAGACTTTATGCACAGTATGAAGAAAGTGTTTTGTCGCGAAAAACTGTGTATGAGTGTATAGAGAAGGTCAAGGAAGTTCACACAAGGGTTAGCCATCAGGAAGGAGCTGGGTTCACTTCTGATGAAGAAGTAAAGACAGCAGTGCATTCATGGCTTGCAGCTGAGCCTAAAACATTTTTTAATGAGGGAATATGAAAGTTTGTTGACAGCTGGACAAAGCATATTGAAAACCAAGGAGATTATGTCAAAAAATGATGTATTTGTCTTTTCTAAAAGTTAATAAAAATAAATTCTACAGCCAGAGTGCGGATAATTTTTGACTCACCCTTGTAATTCTCTCTTATTTTCTATAGTTGCAATAAATAGCCTGTGAGAGGACACATTGCTGGAGTATTTCCTGTGCCATCTCTGAGTGAACTCCCAAAGGCACTCAGGACTGTGCCTGGGGACAGCAAAGTGGACTTGTAACATGGAGGGATCCTCTGTATATGTTATGGGGGAGACTAGTTTCCATGGAAATTTCCCTATAATACTTCATAGACTTCCTGCTCCTGAGCCACATTTGATTTCCTCTTAAAGATTCCTGAGTTCTCACTTTGAGAATGGCCACAGTTTTGAGCAGTGTAACCTAGTAGAAGATTCAGTCTACTAAGATCTTGAGAAATTACATCCCAGTTAGGATTCATTACAAGTCCGACTATCTAAATATGCAGAGTGTATACCAAGGCTAAAACTACAGTCATTGATTCCTCAAACTTTGTTTCTAAAATTCTTCTATTTGATTCTCAGAATCTAAGCCAAAGCTGTTAGATACAAACTTGTGGGGTCCATCTCAAGTCAGCTGGAAAGTCCCCTTCCAAGTCAGCTGGAAATCTAGGTGATGCTGATGACATGCAGGAGCTGAGAGCAGCCACATAAGCAGTGTTGTCCCGGTTACTAAATGACCACACTCCTTCCATGATGGGAGCTCTCTCTCTCTCCTAGAAAACAGAAGAACACACAAAAATCCAGTCAGCTGGGCTCTACTGTCTATGTATACAATACATATGGGATTGATTCTGGTGCAAATCCTCGGTGAGTGGTGGCTGCTGGGACAGCAGCTCAACTTCTAAAAATTATTTCTTGGCTCGCCATGAAGCCAGTTTCTCCCCCTGGCTTAGGCCTCTCATCTTTCTACCTCTCTCCAGCCTCCCTCAAACCCCTTTAGTTCCTGACAATGTCTTAGAGTCTCATCTACTTTTTGCTGAGTTTTAACATCTTTGTCTCTCTTAGATTGAAAAAAAAAAGGTACCCTGTTCCATTCATCGATCCCTCTCTCTAAAATTCATTCATGAAGACATGGCCCAGTTCTCCTGTTCCCATTTATATTCTCCTGAACCATTTGTTCTCAGCCCTTGTCTAAAAAGTTAAGCTTCAATCCTTGGTATTTCTCCGAAGTTATTTTTTTCAGATCACTAGTGACCTCTTCCTGACCAAACTCAGTGGCTTTTCTTCAGAAGTTATTCCACTTGATCTTTTGGCTTTCTCATCTTGCACTGTGAGGGCTTCAAGGACTATGGTTTTCATTTCTCATATTTCTCCAACTATGTATTGGAGAGGATTATTTTTATTTCAGTTTTGAATATCTACAGCAGTCAGCAATGAATGTGACCTTTCTTGTTTGAAATGGGAAGATAAGGTATCTGTCTCAAAACCTACTGTCAAAAATGTATATGTACGTAGTATATTCATGTTGCTATAAAAATCTTGTGTTTCCATTTTATCAAGAAAGTGAGCTTTAAGGGGGCATGATTTCTAATCAAAATGCTGTGGGATGGGACAGAGAGGCCAACATGGCACAGTAGAAAGGCCCTGAGCTCACCTCCTCTCATGAGCATACCAAAATCACAACTATTTCCAGAACAACCATCAATTAAAAACAAAACTGGAATCTACAAGAAAAGATCTCCTATAACTAAAGATATAAAGAAAGAATGACAATGAGACAGCTGGGAGGGGCAGACTCGTGATATAATCAACTCCCATACCCCATGGGTGGGTGACCCACAAACTGGAGAATAGTTATATTGCAGAGGTTCTCCCACAGGAGTGAGAGTTCTGAGCTGCATGTCAGGCTCCCCAGCCTGGGGATCCTGCACCAGGAAGATGAGCCCCAACCAGCCAGCTGGGCTTAATTGCAGGAGCCCCACAGGACTGGGGGAAATAGAGACTTCACTCTTAAAAGGCGTACACAAAATTGCACATTCACCAGGACCCAGGGCAAAAGCAACAATTTCATAGGAGCCTGGGCCAGACCTACCTGCTGGTCTTGGAAAGTCTCCTGGAGAGAGACACTGGTTGCAGACATATTGCAAAACATTCAACCACATGAACACTCCTGGCAGCTGCCATTATTGGCTCATTAGCATCAAGACCTGGGCCCCCTCAATAGCCTGTAAGTGCACCAGTGCTGGGACATCTCAGGTCAAGCAAGTAATTAGGTGGGGACACAGCCCCACCCATCCACAGACAGGCTGCCTAGAGACTACAGAGCCCACAAAAGCCTCTAGACATGGCCTAGCCCACCAAAGGGCCAAGACCCAGCCCCTTCCACCAGGAAGCCTGCACAAGCCTCTAGATCAGCCTCACCCACCAGGGGGCAGACATCAGAAGCAAAAAATCTATGATCTGCAATACAGGCCAGATCCTACCCTGGGACCAGCTGGACCCTGGCCCTGACCACAGTCAGGCCAATGCAAAGTTCAGGACACACTGGACCACGTACCCAACTGTGTCAGGAACTGCCCCCCTTCCACCAATGATCTGAAACAAGCTCTGAGATCCCTGGACTCTGCAGCAAGGCTCTGGGAACTAGCTCTGCCTGCAAGTAGTCTGGCATGAACCCCAGGATCTGGTTTCACCTGCTAGTGGCTGGGCAACAGCCCCCGAGTCTTCAGGACCCTGACTTCACCCATCAGTGAGCCAGCACTGGGGGGGCCCCCTTGGATTCCACAACCAGCCAGCACATGAGCAGACCCCACTAAACAGCAGCCAGCAGCATCTGTACAAGACAGGGCCTGACAACCAACCAAACTAAGGCCCAATGAAGCCTACCAGACTGCGCACATAGTCAGCCTCCCACAATAGAAGGACCCAGGCAGCCCTCTTAGGGGGAACCCCTAGAGAATATAGTTTGGGTAACAAGAGGGGAATGCACTGCTGGGACCCACAGGATGCCTCCCAGAGGGCTACTTCTCCAAGTCAAGAATCATAACTAACTTACCATATACCTAAAAATACAAATAGCAACTTAGACAAAATGAGGAGGCAAAGGAGTAGGTTACATACGAAGGAACAATATAAAACCCCAGAAGATGAAATAAGTGAAGTGGAGATAGACAATCTACTTGATAAGGAGTTTAGAGTAATAATTGTAGCAATAATCAAGGAACTTCAGAGGAAAATGTATGCACAGAGTGAGAAGTTACAGGTTTTTAACAAAGAATTAGGAAATATAAAGAACAACCAAACAGAATTGAAGAATACAATAATTGATACAGAACTATTTATATATAGATTGCTATATAAAAACTTCATGGTAACCACAAACCAGAAGTCTATAATAGATAAATGCACAAAAAAGAGAAAGAAGTCCAAACATAATACTAAAGGCAGTCATCAAATCACAAGAGAATAGAACAAAAGAAGAAGAAATGGAAAAAAAGACCCACAAAAAAAAATCCAAAACAATTAACAAAATGGCAATAAGTACATACATATCAATAATTACCTTAAATGTAAATGGACTAATTGCTCCAACCAAAACACACAGACTGGCTAAATAAATACAAAAACAAGACCCATATATATGCTGCCGACAGGAGACTCACTTTAGATCTAGAGACACATACAGACTGACAGTGAGGGGATGGAAAAATGTATTCCATGCAATTGGAAGTCAAAAGAAGCTAAAGTAACCATACTTATATTAGACAAAATAGACTTTAAAATAAAGACTGTTACAATCAACAAAGAAGGACACTACATAATGATCTAAGGGATCAATCCAAGAAGAAGATAAAGCAATTGTAAATATATATGCACCCAAAATAGAAGCACCTCAATATATAAGGCAAATGTTAGCAGACATAAGACGAGAAACTGACAGTAGCATAGTAATAGTGGGGGACTTTAACACCCCACTTACATCAATGGACAGATCATCCAGACAGAAATCAGTAAGGAAACAGAGGCCTTAAATAACACATTAGACCAAATGGACTCAACTGATACATACAGAGCATGCCATCCAAAAGCAGCAGGTTACACATTCAAGTACACATGGAACATTCTCCAGCATAGATCACATGCTAGGCCTCAAAACAAGCCTTGGTAAATTTAAGAAAATTGAAATCTTATCAAGCATCTTTTCTGACCACAACACTATGAGCCCAGAAGTCAACCAGAAGAAAAAAAACTGCAAAAAAAATACAAACATGTGGAGGTTAAACAATAGGCTACTAAACAACCAATGGAGTATCGAAGAAATCAAAGAGGAAATTTAAAAAAATACTTAGAGACAAATGAAAGCACAATGATCCAAAACCTATGGGACACAGCAAAAGCAGTTCTAATAGGGAAGTTTATAGCAATACAAACTTACCTCAGAAGCAAGAAAAATCTCAAATAAACAGCCTAACCTTATACCTAAAGCAACTAGAGGAAGAAGAACACACAAAACCCAAAGTTAGTAGAAGGAAAGAAATCACAAAGTTCAGAGCAGAAATAAATGACATAGAGACAAAAAAAAAAAAAAAAGAAAAGATCAATGAAAGTAAAAGTTGGTTCTTTGAAAAGATAAACAAAATTGATAAGCCTTTACCCAGACTCATCCAGGCTCATAAGAGACTACTATGAACAACTATATACCAATAAAATTGACAACCCAGAAGAAATGGATGAATTCTTAGAAAGTACAATCTCCCTAGACTGAACCAGGAAGAAATAGAAAATAGCACAAATTACCAGTAATGAAACTGAATCAGTAAGGTTTAAACTCCCAACAAACAAAAGTCCAGAACCAAATGGCTTCACAGGTGAATTCTACCAAACAGAGAAGTGTTAACACCTATCCTTCTGAAACTATTCTAAAAAACTGCAGAGGAAGGAACAATCAAATGAACATAACCATCACCCCCCAAAGCTTCCTTTTGTTTCACTGTAGTTCTTCTCTCCTTATCCTCCCTGGCACCTTATTCCCAGGCAACCACTGATCTGCTTTCTGTCACTATAAGTTAGTTTACATTTCCTAGAATTTTATGCATAGTCATGACTGTAGATCCTATCTGAACATCATCAGTTTGCAGAAAAGATTCCTGCAAGAAATGATTACTTTGTATTACTAAAGGAAGAATGGGGGGAAAGGGGGATCAAAGCAGAGATTCTATGATGGCACAAGTTTGATTTTCTCATCTTTTTAAAGCTAAATCAAAGTATGACCATTTCTGCTAAACTTCCTGCCTTTACATACTTTACAATAAAGAAAATGTTAAGATGTAGGCAGTCTCAATGACCAGATGCAGTTAACTTGCTCAGAAATCATTTGATCCTTTCAGATACTGCTTTTATTTTGTTTGGATGATCCAGAATAGTGCTCAGTCTAGTGCTATTATCCCCCACTACCAAGAAGAAACAATCCTGAGTACTCTACCCAATGTTCCATTTTTCATTAAGTTTTCATTTCGCTGCTGGAATCTGGCAGTATTCTTGGCTCTGTATGAGTTTCTGGTACTGCTCCTTTTAATCCTTTTGTATTACTTGGATTTCCATGATATTGGGTAGTTTCCTCAAAAGCATGTGTTGATCAGTAAGTACTCTATTGAAAACTTGAAGGGGACTCTGCAGATCTCTGGGGTTCTCTCTTTGTGTAGCTCTCTCTTCTATGGTATCCTGTCTTATGAACTCTAGCCTACTTTTCATCCTCTGCATGTTGTTTCTAATCTCTGTGCACTTGCTTATGTTGTTACCTCTGCCTAGAAATACTGTTTTCTCTTCTTCCTCCCTGGCTAATTTTTCATCCTTAAAATTCCATCTCAGGTATTACCTTCTTCACGGAGTATCCCCCCTCAGTTTAGTTTAGGAGCTCCTCTAATACTTGCGTACCCTTAAACATTGTAACTTACTACACTGTAATATAATTGTGTTTATGTGTTATTCTCTTCCACTATGCTGTAAGCTATTTGAAGACAAGGTTCATATCTTAATCAATTTTGTAAACTCAATGACAGGCATGTATAGTAGATCCTTAATAAATCCATACTGAACCTAAAGAATCAATGATTTCAACAGTGTTTACTCTGCCTTTCTATTTTAACCTGGGGAAATTGCCTGTTACTTCTTTTATGCCCTTCTATAGCACCTGACAAATACTCAGCTTGCAGATTGCTAAATAAATACATGATTAAGCATTTTTTTATTGTGATCCCAATATTCTCCTTCAGATATCACAGTAATTTTTCTTCTCTAAGCCTGAGATTTGGGCTAAAATCTTCTTAAACTCTGAGATAAGATAAAAATTTGATAATAAATTTCCAGTCTTTTAGAGTATTTTATATTCTTTTCTGAAATACAACAGTAATAATAGAGCTTTTGAAATGTCATACACAAGTCATCTGCAATTGATTTTAGGAAAACTGGAATAAAATCAGTAATGCTTCTGATCAAAAATAACAAATTCTATATTTGGTAAGGCCAAGTCACCTGTTGATCTGTAGTTATGTCCTATAGCATAATCATGACCATAGATCCTATCTGAACATTGTCAGTTTGTAGTAAGTGCAAGAAATGATCACTTTGCAGTACTAGAGGAAGAGAAAAAAAGAAAGGTTAACATTCTATGATGATGCAACTGGTATTTACTTGTCTTTTCAAAACCAGATGAAAGCATAATCATTTCTGCTAAACTTCCTGACTTTATACACTTTTCAGTAAAGATTTTTAGGATAAATAGTTTCAATAACCATAACAGACAGTTATTCCATTTTTATGGATGGATACAAATAAAGAAATACTAAGCTAAGAATCTATTGTTATCTCTCCTTAAATTAAAAATAAAATATAACATATCCTAAAACTGAATCTCCTTTTCTAGCAGTGATTTCAGTGAAAACAATCACATTTTCTGTGAAAAAGAGAATACAAAGGAATAGCAATGGTACAGATGACTGTCACCAGCGGCTCATGTCCTTAAAATTTTAATTATTACATAATGTACCATTTATGCTAATATCTTGTTTTAAATAATAATAAAATTATTAACTATCCAGAAGAGTATTTGTTTTTATTGGTTTATAATTTTTAGGCTCTGAGCAGCCAATTATGAAGACTTAGCACTGGATGCTTATATAAGTCACTTAAACTCTAGGAACATCTATTTCTGCCTCTGTAAAACTAAAAATAACAGCTCTTTCACAGACCACTGTAAAATGTCCTAGAACGGGTAGGTTCCCAGAAAATGTCAGTTTATATTACTTTCTTCAATTTCTTCACAATAATCAGAATTATTTATTTATTTATTTATTTATTTGGCTACGTTGGGTCTTTGTTGCTGTGCGTGGGCTTTCTCTAGTTGTGGCGAGTGGGGTCTACTCTTCATTGCGGTGCACAGGCTTCTCATTGCAGTGGCTTCTCTTGTTGCGGCGCATGGGCTCTAGGAGGCCGGGCTTCAGTAGTTGTGGCATGTGGGCTCAGTAGTTGTGCCTCGTGGGTCTAGAGCACAGGCTCAGTAGTTGTGGCAAAATGGGCTTATTTGCTCCGTGGCATGTGAGGTCTTTAGGGATGAGAGATCGAACCCATGTCCCCTGCACTCACAGGAGGATTCTTAACCACTGCGCCACCAGGGAAGCTCCTGATCAGAATTTTAATTAAAGTGGGATCAGGTATGCTGGCAAGGCAGCTCTATGAACACTACCCTAGCTTCTATAAATCTTTTCCTCTTTCAATCTACTGAGGGGACATATTTGACTTCTTTCACATACTAACTACTATTCTTCATTTCTACTTACATAATCCAATATTTCAATATTTCACCAGATACCATTTTTTAATGCTTAACAACTTCAAAAAACAATTCCACTACTATTAAACATTTTTATGGCTTCTTATCTTCTATTCTTCAATAGCAAAAAAATTATCCTCTGTAGTTGGGATAAGTGTATTTTTCCAGTTTTGTCTACTTAAAGATGTTTTATTAATAACTCTTTTACTTTGAATTCACTGAATTCATGTGGTATGTAGTATGTATATATCTTTTTTCTACATTGGGAAAATTATGATAAAATAAGTTAAGTTATTCTACTTTATTTTTTATACTATTTGTCTTATATTATTATATAACTTATTTTTGGAGCCCCTATTATGTTTTTCAAGTGCAGTCAAATAACTATTTGGTCCCCCAAACAAAAACTGATACTTTTGCCCATTTCCTTATTCAATTACAATTAAAGTTTCAAACATACGTAAGAGTAGAGAGAGCAGCACAATGACCCTGCATGTACCAGTCAGTCAGCTTTAACAATGATCAGCTCATGGCCAATCTTGTTTCACCTACCCCATCTACTTCCTGCTTCCCGTTTTATTTGAAAGCAAATCCAAGACATCAAATCATTTTATCCACAAATGTTTCAATATATATTCCCAAAATATTATACATGAATTATTAAAAAATAAAATATAGCCATATCTAACCTAAATAATCATGATTCCCTGATTTCATTAAATATCCAGTCAGTCCTCCCATTTCCAATTTTTTTGTGAATTTTTAAGTTTATTTGAACCAAGATCCAACTAAGCCACATATTGTAACTTGTTACTTTTCAAATTTCTTTTAATCTATGGGTTTCTACTCTACCTTTCACCGTCTTGCAACTGATTTGTTGACAAAAGTATGTCAATTGCCCTATGAGCTTCCCACAGTCTAGCTTTGCTATCTGCATTCCTGGGGTGTAATTTAATGTTTCTCTGACCTTCTATAAACTGGTAGTTGGAGCTTCAGGATCAGAATGATTCATATTTGAATTTTTGGCACATACATGTCATATGTGAGGTTATGATGACCCATTATGATGAGGCAGTTAATATCTAGTTGTCTCTCCTTTTGAGATGTTGACAGTGATGGATAATTAATTCACTAAAAGTTGCAAAATGGCACTATTCACTTATTAGTTAGAATATGTTTATAAAGAAAAATTTCTCCTCATCAATATGTAAGAAAATGCAGTATAAATGCTGGACTCTTCATTTACCAGTTTTCTAAATGAATTGGTTCCCTAACAGACTCTAACGGTAACTGTGGTAGGAAAATATATAAAAAAAGATTAGCAAAATGTTGATAATAGTTGAAACTCAGTGACGAGTTCATGGGGGTTCATTAAACTATTCTATTTCCCATAATAAAAGGTTAAAATTAACAGTCTCACTATATTTGATGTGTTTTAATCCACTGTAATTACTACCCTTATTACTGTTCAAATTTCCCATTTTTTTTTTTTAATTTATTTATTTATTTTTTTGGGGGGTACACCAGGTTCAATCATCCGTTTTTATACACATATCCCCATCTTCCCTCCCTTCCTTGACGCCCCCCCCCCAAATTTCCCATTTTTGACTAAGAGAAGCCTCCTTATGTTGGCTCCTGAGTTCTTTTCACTGAATCCTAATAGACTTTAATTGCTTCCTTCCTATCTAGTATTCAAGATACTTCTGGCTTACCTTGCATATTTTCTACTTCATACCTATATATAGTCAGCCATTTCTCCAAGGATGTGGTTCTTTTGAGAGAAAAGGTTACTGGACATCCTATTTTGGAACCAAGTGTTTATTTTTAATACCTACTTTATTGGTGTTTTAAATCTACAGATTGATCTGAGGAGTACTGTCACTTTTGTTATAGTTATTATTTTTGAAAAGGAATATGGCATACTTAAAAATTTTTTCAAGTATTCTCTCTCTTGCTATCTCTCTTTTAACTAGCTAGCCCTTTAATAGCTCACTATAGTGTTGCTAAGTAATTTATATTTTTGGTAAAATAGTTCTTTAAGTTGGAAAGTGTATAATAATATTTTTTCCTGAATGGGAAATGAATAGATAATGCCTTTTTTTTTTTTTTGGTAAATTTATTTATTTATTTATTTATTTTATTGGCTGTGTTGGGTCTTTTTTTGCTATGCAGGGGCTTTCTTTAGTTGCAGTGAGTGGGGGCTACTCTTCGTTGTGGTGCAAGGGCTCCTCATTGCCGTGGCTTCTCTTGTTGTGGAGCACGGGCTCTAGGCGTGTGGGCTTCAGTAGTTGCAGCACATAGCACATAGTTGTGGCTCACAGGCTCTAAAGCGCAAGCTCAGTAGTTGTGGCGCATGGGCTTAGTTGCTCTGTGGCATGTGGGATCTTCCTGGAGCAGGGATTGAACCCGTTTCCCCTGCATTGGCAGGCAGGTTCTTAACCACTGCGCCACCTAGGAAGCCCTGCCTTTTTTTTTTTTTTTATAAAGGAAGTGTTTAAGCATGTTACTTAGCTCTATGTGGATATAATTACCAAAAGTATTAGTTAAATTAATCAAAAGTAGTGGCCTTTGGAAAATGAGAAATGGAGTGAGGTGTGAGGGTGAGGGATCATGTGTTTTTTCTAAACGATCCTTATGGAACAATTTGACTCTTTATGTGCATGCATAATTCTGAGAGTAAAAAATAAAATATTTATATTCAGTTCAGTTTTTACTTTCTAAAAAATATCAAACACTGTTCTTATATTATTCCTATATAATTACATTTTTCTTAGATTAAATCTTTCAAGAAGGTAGGAATGTTGTAACAATTGTTATTAAGGATTCCTTTCTCAGTCTTAAGGAAACATAATATACAATTAACATATATTTATATTTCTCAATGTAAGTACAGAAATATCCTATAAAGTAACTTTCCAGCATGGTAAAATGTCACTATATAAAAGCTTACTCATATCAATAGTTAGGCTGTGAGTTAAAGCATATCTATACTCTGTACATCGGGATTTCTATCACATAAAATACAACTGTAATCTTTGAAACAAAAAAATTTTCCCAAGACTAAACTGTTAAAATTATTAATCCTTATCTTAGACTTGCTAAATACAAAAACAGAGAAAGTTATATTTTAGCAATTTTCCCTTAATGTAATATTCACATTGTTAATGTTGTCTATTTAAAGCTCAAACATCCAAATGTGCTTTTATTTTTGGTGTGTGGGGTTATTTCAATGTGGTTTAATTTAACTGTGGTTATCTGTAGTTAATGAGGTATTTACTTTTAGAAAAAAAATCAAACTGTCAGCAGGTGATTCTACAATGACTATCAGTTACATTAAAAATCTTTTCTCTTACCATTTTGGATGAGTTGAACACGGCCTCCCAATAGCCAGAAGAGAGAATCAGTTACAATTTCAAAAAAGTGTAGTAATGCATCTTTTTCTTCACCCTTAACACACACAAAAGAACCAATTGACTTTTCTGTAATTGTTTTAATTATTAAAAAAAGAGACCTCTCTGGGGAGTCACAGGACTTGGTTTCTGGATCTATCTTAGCTATTTATGAGATACATGATCTTGTAGCTTTTAGTTTCTTAATTTATAAAACTGTGGTTACAGGCTAGTAATACTTACTCTACTTAACAGAAATGGCTGCTATCCAGAGGTCAAACGAGACACTATAATAGTATAAGAACTAGAAGTTGATACAATAGGATTTCTCAGTACCAGCTATACACAGGAATCATCTATGGAGTTTTAAAAAATATTCCTATGCACAGGCTTTAGTCCAAACATACTGAAATCTGAATCTCCAAAGTTAGAAGTCTGTACAGCCGACTTTTTACAGAGTTAGGTGGGTAATTTGGTTTTGTAGTCAGGGTTGAAAATCACTGCAATATGCAAATATAGGCATCAGCATATAAAGCACTATTATTAGTGCATTTCAGTTGCAGCTTCTACTCTATGACTCCCTGAGGGCAGAGACCATAGCTCTCCACTGTACACTCAGTATCTAAAACAGTTCTGACACACAGTAAATGTTCAATCAATATTTATCCAATAAATAAATGACAATTTTTCTGCTTCTTTCCTTCTGGGAAGTAGGGTGAGAAACTAGTCTAGATTACAGTACGTGTCACAGCGGGAAATAAGAAACAGGCTACATTCACAATTCTGTCTTTTACTGGCCACGTAATTTTAGTAGAAAGTTGTATAAAGGCCATTAATCTTATCCATGTTCTGAATGTACTGTGGCATAAAAGTAATGGCAACAGCAACAACATGATTTCTATGATTACTCTTCATAATAATTAAAGTATTTTCTTCCTATTATTCTAGCACAGGGTTAGATATGTGCTTAAACAGACATGTACTAACAAATATTACATCAATCAGAAAAGAAAGAAGTGTCACATAAGATCAAAAATCCCTTTAGTCCAATAAACTGCCTTAGCCAGTTTCACTGAAAGAAAGGGCACAGTAATCTTCTTTTCTGCCAACCTCAAAGGATAGTGCTGGGCTTCTGTACTTACTATTTTCCTTTAAAAGCCCATTAGATAATATCACCATAAATTCATGGCCTCTGACACTGGTTAACAAAATTTACCCTTAAGTCACTTCAAAATTCTGGCATAGGTGTTTTCTTTTCTTACACTATATATATATATATATATATATATATATATATATATATATATGCCTGTATATTTTAACAAGTTTGCAGTTTAGGCTATAATATCCTGTGTATGTCCCACTATGTGCTCTACTACTATATATATATATATCTGTATAGTTTAACAAGCTTGCAGTTTAGGCTATAATATCCTGTGTATGTCCCACCATGTGTTCTACTACCAACATGCCAGCTAATTTAAAAATATATACATGATTAGGAAACAACTAGGTAGAGAGAACTAATAGATAAATTCAGTTTTCTTGTCATCCCTTTTTAACAGTAGAAACAGAATTCTAATCAATTTTTTTTTTTTATTTTTTGGGGGGTACACCAGGTTCAATCATCTGTTTTTATACACATATCCCCATATTCCCTCCCTTCCTTGACTCCCCCCCCCTCGAGTCCCCCCCACCCTCCCCGCCCCATCTAATCAATTTTAAACCAAAGTCTAAATTGTTCCGTTTTAGTCTGTGCTGATAATTAACTTTTTCTGTGTTTCCCATATTGCCATGATAACCCACCAACAAACAAGTGCTACAAGAGGCATTGGATGGGCTCAGGGGCAGAGGCTGGGCCTTCAGGCCAAGGAAAGCTGGTCCCCCTGCCAAACCAGCCTGTCCATCACACCAGCACCTGCTCCATTTGCACCTGAGTCATGGACGCAGACAGCAGCTTCCTGCCTGCATTCTGGACACTAATTCTGTGCCCTCCTGGACCTGTGCACTGAATCCTCTCTTTCTTGTCATCATCTTTTTATCCATCATTTAAATTTGTTCTATGGTCAAGTGGCCCTCTTTTTTTTTTTTTTTGGAGCTGATTTACTTCTTTCAATGTACATACTAAAGAATTTTTTATCTCTGTATAAATACCATAATAAAGAATAGGAAAGTATTATGAAAAGTATTGAAGGACTATATAAATGAAAAGAATACAATTATTATTGCCTTTAAGAGGGGAATATTCAATAAAGGTGCTCTGAAGAAAACATAAAGCTTTCATAATGGTCTGAGCTATTCATGAGATGGAAATTCATTTTATAAAGGCAGAAACTGAGGTAGAGTGAAATCAAGTGATTTGCCTAAGAACCCAGAGTTAATTTGTGGCACAGCCAGAAAAAGAAATCAGTCCAACACAATATCCATAGTTCATGCTGCTTTCACTGAACTGAACTGAATTAAATCTAGCAAATATGCAAATATTTATTTACTACTAGCATCCCTCACAATGTCAATGGAAATGCTAGAAGTGGCATTTATGACCCCTAAACTCTATCACTAAGTTAAATTCTCTGCCAACAATACATCTCATACTCAAACCACTTTGTTGTTCATATTGTTGTATGTTTTGCTCAATTTCTGTTATACATCTTGCTCAACTTTTAAAAATTATTTCTTTGAATTAAAAATACATGTCTTAGGTTTTCTATAAGAAATATCTAAAGATCTTATCTACTTTACTAGCCTAAGTGTTCTTTAAAGCAAAACTATATTCATTCCTTATATACCCAAAGCATCTCCAATGGAACTTAATATCCCATAGTGACTTATGTTATTTCCCTTCATAATTCACAAAAGTTGTGAATCTGCTCAATCTCTGATGTGGACATAGGCCCATATGTACATATAGCCAACAACTCATTCAAGGTGGAATTTCAGCCTTGCAGACTTAACACTCCTTATAAATTCTATATCCAAACTGATCTAATTGACATTCATAGAACATTACACACAATAGCTGCAGAGTTCACATTCAAGCATACAGGGAGTCTTTGCTTTTGCATGGTAACATGTTAAGTGAAATCTATGTATATAGAAACCTTTACATGGTCCTGATATCCATGAGCCTCAGTTAAGATAGCACTGTGCAAGGCAAAGACTGCTTGTAATGGAATATTCATCACTATAAAATGTATGGAGTGCCAGAAAACAAGTCTGAAAATATTTTAAAGGAATGAAATGACACAGAGTATGTTATCTGACCATGACAGAATTAAATTAGAATCTGATAACAGTATAACATCAAGAAAATTCCCAAATATTTAGAAACTAAGCAACATACTTCTAAATAATCCATGGGTCAAGAAAAAAAGTACTTATAGGATCCAGCATAATTCACCCAAGAAATATTTGTTGGATTGAAATGAACCCAAATGTTTGGGTTGAAATATTTTGATTAGAGAGGATCTGAATGAGCAAAAAGAAAGTTCACTTTTGTTCTTCTTCATCATTGGAGGTACTGAGAAAAGCCTTGGGCCTAGAGAACAATAGTTTCTCTCTAATTTAAGCAGAAGGTATGTTTTAGGAAGATGCTATGGAAATAAATGTCTATGGGTGCTGCTCAAAACTGAGTAGTAACCTCATGAAACTTAAAAGCTTTTGCACAGCAAAAGAAACCATAAACAAGACTAAAAGGCAACCCTCAGAATGGGAAAAAATAATTGCCTATGAAACAACGGACAAAGGATTAACCTCCAAAATATACAAGCAGCTCATGCAGCTTCATACCAAAAAAGCAAATAACCCAATCCACAAATGGGCAGAAGACCTAAATAGACATTTCTCCAAAGAAGACATACAGATGGCCAACAAACACATGAAAAGATGCTCAACATCACTCATCATCAGAGAAATGCAAGTCAAAGCCACAATGAGGTATCACCTCACACCGATCAGAATGGCCATCATCACAAAGTCTGGAAACCACAAATGTTGGAGAGGGTGTGGAGAAAAGGGAACTCTCCTGCACTGTTGGTGGGAATGTAAGTTGGTACAGCCACTATGGAAAACAGTTTGGAGGTTCCTTAAAAAACTACAAATAGAACTACCATATGATCCAGTAATCCCACTCCTGGGCATATACCCAAAGAAAACCATAATTCCAAAAGAAACTTGTACCATAATGTTTATTGCAGCACTCTTTACAATAGCCAGGACATGGAAGCAACCTAAATGCCCATCAACAAATGAATGGATACAGAAGATGTGGCATATATATACAATGGAATATTACTCAGCTATAAAAAGGGATGAGATGGAGCTATATGTAATGAGGTGGATAGAACTACAATCTGTCATACAGAGTGAAGTAAGTCAGAAAGAGAAGGACAAATATTGTATGCTAACTCACATATACAGAATCTAAAAATGGTACTGATGAACTCAGTGACAAGAATAAGGATGCAGATACAGAGAATGGACTGGAGAACTTGAGGTATGGGAGGGGGCGGGGGGTGAAGGGGAAACTGAGACGAAGCGAGAGAGTAGCACAGACATATATATACTACCAACTGTAAAATAGTCAGTGGGAAGTTGTTGTATAACAAAGGGAGTCCAACTCAAGGATGGAAGATGCCTTAGAGGACTGGGGCAGGGAGGGTGGGGGGGACTCGAGGTGGGGGAGTCAAGGAAGGGAGGGAATACGGGGATATGTGTATAAAAACAGATGATTGAACCTGGTGTACCCCCCCAAAAAAAAAAGTAAAAAAAATAAAAAAATAAAAAATTAAAAAAAAAACAACCAAAAAACTGAGTAGTAAAGCAAGAGTAGTAAAGTAGTCAAACAACATGCTTCAGTCAGCACTTTAAATTTTTCAAATGTAGATTTTTTTTTTTTTTTGGTTGTAGCTTTAAACAATGTTTGAATCCATTTGGCTAAAAATACAATTAGAGCAATTGAAAATACAATTCAAAAGTGCACATTTGAAAAACAGTGTGGAACATCCTCTCAAGAATTACACTGTTTTGGCTACAAAACAAAAAAACCCTAAATAAACACATATACCTTAGCTGCGTTGATGAAAGGTGTTTGCAATCACCTCCCCAAAACTAGAAAATATTCTGCAGCTGATGTAAGTAATTCATTGTAAAATCCCACTGCATCTTCTCCTGGTTCCAAGCACACACAGCAATGGCTGAAATAAGAGCACAAGTTTGTGACTCAGTTTGTGCTAATTAGAAATTTTAGATGAATGCTAAAGCTTCTATAGACACTGTGCCTTAATGAGAATTTTTAGTATCTTTCTTTTGTTGCCAAACCAATAAAGAACTTTTAACAGAAAATGAGTGTAACAACTTTCTTAACAAGCAACAAGTAAACAGTAGTGGGCATTTTGCCTGTACTTAGAGCTAGGATTTATAGGTCTTAAAAACTTACTTGTCAGTCATTCAGGAAACAAAATACACTTAGCTCACAGTAAACAGAAAGAGGCAAGTTTTCAGTGAATGGGCTACACACACTGTAGAAGCAATAGAATAACTTGAGAATCTAATTCAGGAGTAACATATGTGTTAACTGATATATTTTAGACATCTGATAGCTAAAAAATAGCTAGGGTAGCATTAGTCTACAAGGGATAGATTAGGAAATCAAACACTCTAATTTTATATCAATTCTTTCCAATAGATCTACTTTCAAAATCTGCAAAATATCTGATTGCCTATTCCCTACATCAGAAGGGGAAACGGCAAAAACTCCAGTAGGAACAGTTTAGAATAGACATGGAAAGAGAGATGGTCATTTAGAGAAATGGGTCCTCTTGAAACCACACATAAAGTCACCCCCTGGATATGAAATGAGTATATCCAAAAGTCTCAATAATAAAAAAGTATTTGTGCAGACTAATACCAAAAAAAGTCCCCAATCCAAGAATGGTCACTATATGTGTACTCTAATGAATAAGTACTGCTGTTTGAGACTTGTGCAGACACTGAGAAGCAACAGTGACTACATACTGAGTACACTAAAAACTTAACTGACTAATGCTCAATGAGTCTTTTTTTTTTCTTTCCTTTCTTTTTTCTTTTTTTGCATATCAGTTCCTAAGGTCAATAGACTTACATTTACATGTATCCGTTTCTCTTTTCCCTTTGGTTTCTAAAGTTAATTGAGTACTGTTTTCATTGAAAATGTTAATAAATGAAATCTGTTTTTTGTACATTGACAAAAATGGGGATTTCTTAAGACTTGGAGTCCACTTCTGAGAGCCTAGCTCAATTAACATTTCCATGAGCTAACTTATCTAACACAACAAAGACATAAGGCTTTATTTACTTAAGGAAATATAATTAACCTTGAAAATTAAGGTATAAAAAATATTACATACATTTGTTAACTGCTTTTCCTAACTGTATACTTTGAATCTGGCCTTTACATATCTATCTTTAATTATGAGTCAGCAGTTTCAAAAGCTAAGATCCAACTAGTACTGCACATTTTCAGTTAATTAGGAAGTGGCTTAGACACTGAGAACATCTCATTGATTTTATTGCCTTGTATATAAAAAAAAGATTTTGATCTCTTTTTCTCTTAATTTCTAGCATGGCAGTAGATCAGTAAATACTGCTTCTAAATTTATTGGCATGATTTGAGTTACCTAGTGAAATACACAGCTGTGATGGCTAAATCAATAAACTGTGAAATGAATAGTTTCTGTCTCTTCTCCTACAGTACTTTGCTTATGCCTTTCATTTCAGCACCTATTTCAGTCTCCCTTGTATGATAAACCCACATGACTATAAGTTTTTCCAGTATAGAGCCAATGCCATAATCTCTTCATTTCTTCAATATTCTTTAGTCAATAAAGAGTCTATTAGGCCCTTGAAATTCAGCGGTGAGCACAAGACAATATCACCATCTTCACAGAGCTTATGGAGTGAAATTTTAGACAGTGAAATATTCAAATACAGTTAGGAAAAATAATATATAGTATGAAGGAAAAGTAAATCCATAACATACCATGGGAAGCTGCCAATGCCTGTTAGCCAGATGAAGAAAAGAAAGCAAATGTTGAAAATAAGAATCTACTACTATGTCCCTCAACAAGCTGACTTATTGTTCATTTTACTTTAATATCTGTGTAAACTGGGAAACTGTAGTCCAACCACCCTGGATTTGAGAACAATCTTGACTGAGGACCAAGAGGCAATATACTATATGAGATCGTAACAATGTATATCTTGTTTGATTTTCTTCAACTCTGAGCTTCCTAAAGGTGTGTCATTCATTATTTATACGGCAAAAGGAAATAACATACACTTATTTTTGCTCAATAAATCCAAGAGCTATCTGTACTTTTATATGTTGAATAATAACTAAAAATACATTAAAAAGAGGGACTTCCCTAGTGGTGCAGTGGTTAAGACTTTGCCTTGCAATGCAGTGGGGTGCGTGTTCAATCCCTGGTAGGGGAGTGAAGATCCCACATGGCTCATGGCCAAAAACCAAAACATAAAAAACTGAAGCAATATGTAACAAATTCAACCAAGACTTTAAAAACAGTCCACATCAAAAAAAAAAAAAATTAAAAGCAAATACATTAAAAAAGAAAAAGAAATAACTGCTTTATCACAATGTTAAGATTTCACTGAACTAATTAAAAACAAATGCTAAAATTGTACCCATGAGATGGAATTTGTTTTGTTACTTAAACAGTGTTAGCCAATCACAAAAAGATTTTCTTACCTTTTAACTTCAACAGTACAACAGGGATGTTCTGCTCAGGACTTTCTGCAACTTCAGCAGCTAGAGATAAGATCCTTGGGTCTATACCCATTGGTTTCACTTCTCATACCACCTATATTTGAGAGAATCAGAAAAATAAAGGTCAACAGCCTAAAAAGATTCACCCCTTAATAATGTTTGAAATATAAATCACAACAGCTTTGCTTGCTTTGAGAAGTGAAGGGTAGATTTTTCTCATTTCTTCTGTAGAGGGAGAAACTCTGATTTTTCCAACTAGTGTACCTCTAAAAGAGCTAGAGACTGTTACACCTATTGTAACAGCTATACTAGATAATGTTTACTGTGCACTTACTAAGTCAGACTGTGCTTGGTGCTTCACATTCACTCTCTCTAATCTGCACAACAATCCTAGGTTAGGAATTAATTTTCTTTTATCATAAAAGAGAAACTGAGTGTGCAGAAAAGTGCTAATACAGGCCTAAGACTGCTATGTTTTTTAAAGGTCTCCTTACAAGGTTGGCCCTTGGCTGGTGTCTAGGAACTTGGATTTCAGGAGGGTTTCCACCAATTTCCTAATATGAGTGGCTCACTGGGCCTAAACTGTTTGTGAAAACGATGGGGTTTATGTTGAACACCTGCTTTCCTTCCTGAAGTCTGGAATTCTGGTATGTGGAAGCAGAGGATGCCTACATGACAATTCTCTAATAAAGACTCTGGTCACTGAGTCTCTAGTGAGCTTCCCTGGTAGACAACACTTCAACATGTTATTACAACTCACTGAAGGAGGAATTAAGCCTGTCATATGTGACTCCACTGGGAGAGGACTCTTGGAAGTTTGCACCTGTTTTCCTCTGAATTTTACCTCATGTGCTTTCTCCCTTTGCCAATTTTCCTTTGTATCCTTTTAGTATAATAAATCATAGCTACGGAATAATTCCCACAGAAAACCAGCTGAACACCAGCAGAAGACTTTGGACACCAGAAAGGACTGCAAAGATCCTGACATAACTGGTGACCTCTGAAGTCTGGATTACTCGACCAGAAGTCAAATTGGAGACTCTGGGGAGAGAGCACCGAATCCAGGACACTAGACCACTAGAGAGTCCTCAGCCACAGGCAAGATTAATTGCAGAGAATTCTCATGGAGCCCTGTAACAGAGCCTAAGACCTGGCTTCGCCTGACTGTCTGCAACTGCCAGTGCTGGACACCTCACATCAAACTACAAACAAGAGGGGAACACAAACCCACCCATCAGCACACAGACTACCTAAAGCCATATTAAGCTCACAGATAGCCTAAAACACACCACATGACATGGCCCTGCTCATCAGAGAGAAAACACTCAGATCCACATACCAGAAAGCAGGCACCAGACCCCCCACCAGGAAGCCTACTCAAATACACTGGACTAACCCCACCACAGGGGACAGAGAACAGAAACAAGAGGAATTACTCCCAGGCAGCATAGGGAAAGGAGACAGAAAATACTATAAAAGAGATAAAATGAAAAAACAAAGAAGTATTTGCAGGCAAAGCAAGATTAAAACCCACAAGGCCAAATAAATGAAGAAGAAATAGGAAAACTGCCTGAAAAAGAGTTCAGACTAATGATAGTAAAGATGATCCAAAATCTCAAAAACAAAATAGAGAAAATACAAAAAACATTTAATAAGGACCTAGAAGAACTAGAAAGCAAACAAACAGAAATGAAAAACACAATAACTGAAATTAGAAATACTCTAGGTGGTACAAACAGCAGAATAACTGAGGCAGAAGAATGAGTAAATGAGTTGGAAGATAGAATGGGGGAAATAATTGCCACAGGGCAGGAAAAAGAAAAAAGAATAAAAAGAATGGAAGACAGTCTCAGAGACCTTGGTGACAATATTAAGCGCACCAACGTTCAGATCATAGACATCCCAGAAGAAGAAGAAAAAAAGAAAGGGTCTGAGAAAATATTTGAAGAGGTTATAGTGGAAAACTTCCCCAACTAGGGAAAGGAAATACTTAATCAAGTCCAAGAAGTGCAGAGAGTCCCATACAGAAAAAACCCAAGGAGAAATACACTGAGGCATATATTAATCAAACTAACAAAAATTACACACAAAGAAAAAATGTTATAAGCAGCAAGATAAAAGCAACAAATAACATATAAGGGAAAGCCCATAAGGATAACAGCTGATCTTTCTGCAGAAACACTGCAGTCCAGAAGGGAGTGGCAGGATATACTTAAAGTCCTGAAAGAGAAAAACCTACAGCCAGGAATACTCTACCCAGCAAGAAACTCTTTCAGATTTGATGGAGAAATCAAAAGCTTTACAGACAAAAGTTAACAAAATTCAGCCTGACCAAAGCAGCCTCACAGCAATTGATAAAGGAAATTTTCTGAGCAGGAAACACAAGAGAAAGAAAAGACCTACAAAAACAAACCCAAAACGATTAAGAAAATGGTAAGAGGAACATACATGTCAATAATTACATTAAATGTAAATGGATTAAATGCTCCAACCAGATTGGAGCTGAATTGATACAAAACAAGACCCTTAAATATGCTGTCTACAAGAAAGCCACTTCAGACCTAGGGACACACACAAACTGAAAGTAAGGGGATGGAAAAAGATATTCCATGCAAATGGAAGTCAAAAGAAAGCTGGAGTAGCAATACTCATATCAGACAAATTAGACTTTAAAGACTATTACAAGAGACAAGGAAGGACACTACATAATGTTCAAGGGATCAATGCAAGAAGAAGATATAACAATTGTAAATATCTATGCACCCACCACAGGAGCACCTCAATACATAAGGCAAATGCTAACAGCCATAAAAGGAGACAGTAATACAATAATAGTAGGAGATTTTAACACCCCACTTACACAAATGGACAGTTCATACAAACAGAAAATCAATAAGGAAACACAAGCTTTAAATGACACGTTAGACCATCTCAACTTAATTCATATGTATAGGACATTCCATACAAAAACTACAGAATCCACTTTCTTCTCAAGTGCACATGGAACATTCTCCAGGATAGATCACATCTTGGGTCACAAATCAAGCCTTGGTAAATTCAAGAAAAGTGAAATCATGTCAAGCATCTTCTCTGACCACAACTCTATGAGACTAGATATCAATTACCTGAAAAGAAACTGTAAAAAATACAAACACATGGAGGCTAAACAATACATTATTAAACAATGAAGAAATCACTGAAGAAATCAAACAGGAAATCAAAAAATACCTAGAAACAAATGACAATGAAAACACAACAACCCAAAACCCATGGGATGCAGCAAAAGCAGTTCTAAGAGGGAAGTTTATAGCAATACGGTTCTACCTCATGAAACAAAAAAATTTCAAATAAACAACCTAACCTTACACCTAAAACAATTAGAGAAAGAAGAACAAAGAAACCCCAAAGTGAGCAGAAGGAAAGAAATCATAAAGATCAGATCAGAAATAAATGAAAAAGAAAGGAAGGAAACAATAGCAAAGATCAATAAAACTAAAAGCTGATTCTTTGAGAAAATAAAATTGACAAACCATTAGCCAGACTCATCAGGAAAAAAAAGGAGATGCAAATCAACAGAATTAGAAATGAAAAAGGAGAAGTAACAACCAACACCACAGAAATACAAAAGAACATGAGAGACTACTACAAGCAACTATATGCCAATAAATTGGATAACCTGGAAGAAATGGATACATTCTTACAAAAGTACAATTTTCCAAGACTCAACCAGGAAGAAATAGAACATATGAACAGACCAATCACAAGTACTGAAATTGAGACTGTGATTAAAAATCTCACAACACACACACGGGTCAGATGGTTTCACAGGCTAATTCTATCAAACATTTAGAGAAGAGCTAACACCTATCCTTCTCAAGCTCTTCCAAAATATTGCAGAAGGAGGAACACTCCCAAACTCATTATACGAGGCCACCATCACCCTGATACCAAAACCAGGCAAAGATGTCACAAAAAAAGAACATTACAGGCCAGTATCACTGATGAATATAGATACAAATATCCTCAACAAAATACTAGCTAACAGAATCCAACAGCACATTAAAAAGATCATACACCATGATCAAGTGGGGTTTATCCCTGGAATGCAAGAATTCTTCAATATATGCAAATCAATCAATGTGATACATCATATTAACAAACTGAAGTTTCAAAACCATATGATCATCTCAATAGATGCAGAAAAAGCTTTTGACAAACTTCAACATCCATTTGTGATAAAAAAAAAAATCTCCAGAAAATGCGCATAGAAGGAAATTCCCTCAACATAATAAAAGCCATTTATGACAAACCAACAGCCAACATCATTCTAAATGGTGAAAAACTGAAAGCATTCCTTCTAAGGACAGGAACAAGATAAGGGTGCCCACTCTCACCATTATTATTCAACATAGTGTTGGAAGTGCTAGCCACAGCAATCAGAGAAGAAAATGAAATAAAAGGAATTCAAATTGGAAAAGAAGTAAAATTGTCTCTCTTTGCAGATGACATGATATTATACATAGAAAACCCGAAAGATGCTACCAGAAAACTGCTAGCACTAATTGATGAATTTAGTAAAGTAGCAGGATATAAAATTAATGTGCAGAAATCTCTTGCATTCCTACACTAAAAATGAAAGAGCAGAAAGAGAAATTAAGGAAACACTCCCATTTACCATTGCAACACAAAGAATAAAACCTAGGAATAAACCTGCCTAAGGAGGCAAAAGACCTGTATGCAGAAAACTATAAGACACTGATGAAAGAAATCAAAGATGATACAAACAGATGGAGAGACATACCATGTTCTTGGATTGGAAGAATCATCATTGTGAAAATGACTATCCTACCCAAAGAAATTGACAGGTTCAACACAATCCCTATCAAATTACCAATGGCATGTTTCGCAGAACCAGAAAAAGAAATTTTAAGATTTCTATGTAAACCGCAAAGGCCCCGAATAGCCAAAGCAGTCTTGAGAAGGAAAGACGGAGTTGGTGGAATCAGGCTCCCTGAATTCAAACTATACTACAAGTCTACAGTGATCAAGACAGTATGGTACTGGCACAAAAACAGAAATATAGATCAATGGAACAGAATAGAGAGCCCAGAGGTAAACCCATGCACATATGGGCACCTTATCTTTGACAAAGGAGGCAAGAATATACAATGGAAAAAAGACAGCCTCTTCAATAAGTGGTGCTGAGAAAATTGGACAGCAACATGTAAAGAATGAAATTAGAACCCTTCCTAACACCATACACAAAAATAAACTGAAAATGGATTAAAGACATAAATGTAAGGCCAGACACTATAAAACTCCTAGATGAAAACATAGGCAGAACACTCTATGATATACATCAAAGCAAGATCCTTTTTGACCCACCTTCTAGAATAATGGAAATAAAATCAAGAATAAACAAATGGGACCTAAGGAAACTTAAAAGCTTTTGCACAGCAAAAGAAACCATAAACAAGAGAAGAAGGCAAGCCTCAGAATGGGAGAAAGTATTTGCCAATAAAGCAACTGACAAAGGATTAATACCCAAAATATATAAGCAACTCATGCAGCTTAATGCTAAAAAAGTAAATAACCCAATCCACAAATGGGCAGAAGACCTATATAGACATTTCTCCAAAGAAGATATGCAGATGGCTAAGAAATACATGAAAAGATGCTCAAATCACTAATCATTAGAGAAATGCAAGTCAAAGCCACAATGAGGTATCACCTCACACCGGTCAGAATGGCCATCATCAAAACATTTAGAAACAATAAATGCTGGAGAGGGTGTGGAGAAAAGGGGACTCTCCTGCACTGTTGGTGGGAATATAAGTTGGTACAGCCACTATCGAAAACAATTTGGAGGTTCACAGGCTTGGGAAACAACATAAGCAGGCCTAAAGAGTTAAACAATTGGGGTTATTCTTTAGCTGTTACTACTAACAAACACTTGCAGATAGACTTGTCCTTCACAAAGCTGATTACTCTCTGACTCCATACAAATTATCCTTTGCACCTGGCATTTCTTCTCCTACACTCCCTGTAGCACTCTTCATTTCAGAAAGGTCATGGGCCTATAACTTCAGGGACACCAGAACCGGTTGCTGAGCTGCATGATGCCAGCTTTGGCCATGAATTTGCAGAAGAAAAGAAATGCAAGACCTTCACTACTTTGATTTTTATCATATACCCTGGACAGTGAGCCCCACGTAAAAAGTCTTCTCTGATTCCCCAAGGTGGGGAGCACAGTTCTTGAGGTGCTAGCCTACTGTGTCTTCCCTTTGCCTGGAAAGAAAATAAAAGGCCTCTCTATTTCTTATCTTCCAAATCTTTGTAATTTCATTTAGCATGGGTGCACAGAGAGCCAAGATTTTGGCAACAAAATTGAGGGCTCTTTTGCGATCTGCTCATGGGCAGGCAGCCCCGCAGGGCCCCTTGGCTTGATTAGAAGCTTGGGGATCTCACTCCATGCCAGCCTCCTCTGAGAGAGTGAAGGGTTGAAGGATATCTCTGAGGCTAGATCACCAGGAATTCCCTGCTTCAGGGCTGTGCCCCGATCACACCTGGCCCACCGACTCCGCTGAGGAACTCCAAGGCTGTGGTGGAGAATGGGGGAGAGGCTGACCTAGCAGGTGCCAAGCCTCCCTTTGCCTTGAGGACACCTTCTCTTCTCTTGCCTGCACTGGTGAGGACTTCCATTCCGAGAAAACACTAAATATTGGAAGATCAGACACAGGACGTAGGAAAGTCGCGACATACCCATCAGCACCTATGATGAGCCTCCCAGAGTGCACTCCTTACCTTTGACTGCCCCCACACAGGAACTTTGGTTCCAATTTGGAGATTTCCCTGCATAGGGAGATCCTGATACGGAATTCTCCCTGCAAAGTGACGTTCTGATGTGGAATTCTCCCTGCAAAGGGACGTTCTGATGTGGAATTCTCCCTGCAAAGGGACGTTCTGATGTGGAATTCTCCCTGCAAAGGGACGTTCTGATGTGGAATTCTCCCTGCAAAGGGACGTTCTGATGTGGAATTCTCCCTGCAAAGGGACGTTCTGATGTGGAATTCTCCCTGCAAAGGGACGTTCTGATGTGGAATTCTCCCTGCAAAGGGAAATTCTGATGTAAGGCACCACTTTGGGGCAATGGCCCAAGTTGAATGGGATGCAGAAGTCACGTTTGGGCAGGTCTCCTCCATGTTTCTTTTTTTATGTTTTATGTGACTTCCAGCTGATGAGGTGAAGGTTTGTATTTTTATTTGAAGGTTTATATTTTTTTAATAAAAAATTAATAAAATTTTTATTAAATTAATACCTGGTATTAATGTTTGTTTGTTGATCTAACTTATGTTACCAACTGCTCAAGCCAAAATGGGAAGCACTTCTTCTAAGGTTTCACCCTCATCTGGGAGCCCCTTGGAAAAAATTTTGAATGACTGGTCAATCTATAGCTATGATCCTATGACAAAAAAGAAAGATGATTTCTTTTGACACTGGATGGCCACAATATTCTTTAGATTCTGGAGAAAACTGGTTAAAATAAAACTTTTTTTTAAAAAAAATACAAAATGGGTTCTTTTGGACGTACAATTAGAAAAAGCTAGCTTGTTGAAGTACTTTTTTTTTTTTTCCGGAATTCTGACCCTTAAAGAACAAAAATACACCTAGGAGAAACCTTGAAGTTAACTTTTATCATGTATTTGAGATACACAGCCCGCTATGCCTGAGACTTCAACCTTGGGTTAATTAGTAGAACTTCAAGCCAAAAAAAAAAAAGTCAAAGAGACATTTTAAGCCTCAAGGGGAAATCTATGAGACCTCTGTCTGTCTGGATATATGCATGTCTCAGTATGTATCTTGGTCTTTGGATAATATTGCTGAGGTTAATTTGTAAATGAGCTCTCTTTAATTGGTTTAAAGAAAAGTAAGCACTTACAAGTCAAATAATTCCAAGTACAACAAAAATAAGCTGAATAAATTTCAGGTTCACACAAACCGGGAAATATTCAATATTAAATTAATACCTAGTATTAATGTTTGTTTGTTGATCTAATTAATATAGACATGTCTTTAGAGCCATCAACATTAAGTATAATACTTTTATCACGTCTAGGTTTAATATAAACTAAATAAGATCTTATAATATTGTTGCAAATTTGTCAGCAATGGAAATAACGATGTGAAGAAACTTTTTTTTTAAGCTCTCTATTGGAATATAATTGCTCTACAATGTTGTGTCAGTTGAAGAAATTTTAAAGAAGGAAACTGCAAATGAGATCAGAACTGTGGGTGAACTTCTTAGAAACAACTATATTTTAGAAATGCCTACTTAAGAATGATCTCTCCAAACAGTCAACAGCTTGGAAATTTGGAGTTGTGCTAAATTAAATTAAATGACGGAGGTTTATTAAATAACTATGCCATTTTCAAATAAAATAACATACTGATTGCTGAACACTGGCTTCCTTTTACAAGAACAAAAGGTTTAGAACTATTAATAAATGTGTTTGTTGCCACACTGAGATAGTTTCTATAAGAAAGCACATTTCTCAAACAATTATTATTTCGATATATGTTTATCAATCCACAGAGTGCTGATATGAAGGAGAGTTCATGGTTGCTTAAGGAAAATAAGATGTGTGCTTTCAACAAAGAAAGCATAAAAAGTGGAATCACATTTTGTTAAGGAAAAGGGAAGTGAGTCTGACTTAGAGCTGTTTCTAGATGGAAAAATAAAGTGATAAAAGATTTGTGGAGGACCCCCCCCCCCCGCCCGCCCGCCCGCCAGTGGTACAGTGGTTAAGAATCCTGCTGCCAATGCAGGGGACATGGATTCGAGCCCTGGTCTGGGAAGATCACACATGCCGTGGAGCAACTAAGCCCATGTGCCACAACTACTGAGCCTGTGCTCTAGAGCCCATGAACCACAACTATTGAGTCCTCATGCTGCAAGTATTGAAGCCCGCATGCCTAGAGCCTGTGCTCCACAACAAGAGAAGCCACTGCAATGAGAAGCCTGCCCACCAAAACAAAGAGTAGTTCCTGCTTACTGCAACTAGAGAAAGCCCACACGCACAACGAAGACACAACACAGCCAATAAATAAATAAATAAATAACAATTAAAAACAAAACTTTGTGGAAACTGAACCCTGAAAAGGGAGTTTTATTCATGGTCAGGATTGACCAAGTTTAGAATAAATTTAATCAAGTAAGTGAATTTTGAAAGTAAGCTGGTGCAAAACTTGAATTTGGCTTTTCTTTCTGTCAAGAGGACAAGTTTTCTTAGAATGTTGGACTGCCTGTGATAACAGATTTTGTTTCTTTACCTCTTAAGTGATCTGTTCTGTAATTGTCTTTGAAATCTTTTATTGTTACTTTGGCTAAGTAAATAACTATTACTTCTGATTCATTATCTTAAGTGTTGTATGCCACAACAATAATGAAGTTATTTTTTGTTAATTTCATTGTACTCAGATTTTTTTAAAGCTCTTTATTGGAATATAGTTGCTTTGTACCCTTGTACCAGTTTTTGAGGTACACCAATCAGCTGTATTTATACACCTATCCCCATATTCCCTCCCTCCCGTGACTCCCCCGCACCCTCCCCATCCCGGCCCTCTAAAGCATCATCCATCATTGAGTTTATCTCCCTTTGTTATACAGCAACTTCCCACGGGCTATTTTACAGTTAGTAGTATATATATGTCTATGCTACTCTCTCACTTCATCCCAGCTTCCCCTTCACCCCCCACCCCCTGCCCCCCCAACCTCATGTCCTCCAGTCCATTCTCTGCATCTGCATCCTTATTCTTGTCTTGTCACTGGGTTCATCAGTACCTTTTTCTTTTTTTTTTTAGATTCCATATATATAAGTTAGCATACAATATTTGTTTTTCTCTTTCTGGCTTACTTCACTCTGTATGACAGACTCTAGGTCTATCCACCTCATTACATAGCTCCATTTCATTCCCTTTTATAGCTGAGTAATATTCCATTGTATACGTATGCCACAACTTCTTTATCCATTCATTTATTGATGGGCATTTCTGTTGCTTCCATGTCCTGGCTATTGTAAATAGTGCTGCAATAAACATTACGGTACATGTTTCTTTTTGGATTATGGTTTTCTCAGGGTATATGCCCAGGAGTGGGATTACTGGGTCATATGGTAGTTCTATTTTTAGTTTTTTAAGAGACCTCCAAACTGTTTTCCATAGTGGCTGTACCAACTTACATTCCCACCAACAGTGCAGGAGAGTTCCCTTTTCTCCACACCCTCTCCAACATTTGTTGTTTCTAAATGTTTTGATGATGGCCATTCTGATCCGTGTGAGATGATACCTCATTGTGGCTTTGACTTGCATTTCTCTGATGATTAGTGATGGTAATCAGATTTTAAATGAGCCTTCTTTTTCTCTCTCTTTTTTTTAAGAACTTTTATTAAGATACAGTTAACAGACAATAAACAGCATATATTTAGAGTGTACAATTTGGTATCCAAATATCCCAATTCATTCCCCCCCAACCCTCCCCGCTTTCCCCACTTGGTGTCCATATGTTTGTTCTTTACATCTGTGTCTCTGTTTCTGCCTTGCAAACCAGCTGATCTGTACCATTTTTCTATAGTCCACATATATGTGTTAATATACGATATTTGTTTTTCTCTTTCTGACTCATTTCGCTCTGTATGACAGTCTCCAGGTCCATCCATGTCTCTACAAACATCCCAGTTTGTCTACTAACTTTGGGTTTTGTTCACTCTTCTGTCTCTAGTTTCTTTAGGTGTAAGTTTAGATTGTTTACTTGGGATTGTTCTTGTTTCTTGAGGTAGGATTTTATTGCTATAAACTTCCCTCTTAAAACGGCCTTTGCTGCATCCCATAGGTTTTGGATTGTTGTGTTTTCATTGTTATTTGTCTCTAGGTATTTTTTGATTTCCTCTTTGATTTCTTCAGTGATCTCTTGGTTGTTTAGTAGCATATTGTTTAGCCTCCATGTGTTTGTGTTTTTTACAGTATTTTTCCTGTAATTGATTTCTAATCTCATAGCTTGGAGGTCGGAAAAGATGCTTGATATGATTTCAATTTTCTTGAATTTACCAAGGCTTAATATATGACCCAAAATGTGATCTATCCTGGAGAATGTTCCATGTGCACGTGAGAAGAATGTGTAATCTGCTGTTTCTGGATGTAATGTCCTATAGATAGCTATTAAACCAAGCTGATTTATTGTGTCATTTAAAGCTTGTGTTTCCTGATTAATTTTCTGTGTGGATGATCCGTCCATTGGTGTAAGTGGGGTGTTAAAGTCCCCCACTGTGATTGTGTTACTGTTGATTTCCTCTTTCATAGTTGTTAGCATTTGCCTTATGTATTGAGGTGCTCCTATACTGGGTGCATATATATTTATAATTATCTCTTCTTCGATTGATCCCTTGATCTTTACATAATGTCCTTTCTTGTCTCTTGTTACATTTTTTATTTTAAGGTCTATTTTATCTAATATGACTATTGCTACTCCAGCTTTCTTTTGATTTTCATTTGCATAGAATATCTTTTTTCCATCCCCTCACTTTCAGTCTGTATGTGTCCCTAGGTCTGAAGTGGGTCTCTTGTAGACAGCATATATATGGGTTCTGTTTTTGTATCCATTCAGCCAGTCTGTGTCTTTTGGTTGGTGCATTTAGTCCATTTACATTCAAGGCAATTATCGATATGTATGTTCCTAGTACCATTTTCTTAGTTGTTTTGTTGTTGTTTCTGTAGGTCTCTTTCTTCTCTTATGTTTCCTGCTTAGGTAAGTTCCTTTAGCATTTGTTGCAGGGCTGGTTTGGTGGTGCTGAATTCTCTTAGCTGTTGCTTGTCTGTAAAGCTTTTAATTTCTCTGTCAAATCTGAATGAGATCCTTGCTGGGTAGAGTATTCTTGGTTGTAGGTTCTTCCCTGTCATCACTTGAAATATATCGTGCCACTCCCTTCTCGCTTGCAGTTTCTGCTGAGAAATCAGCTGTTAACCTTATGGGAGTTCCCTTGTATGTTGTCATTTTTCCCTTGTTGCTTTTAATAACTTCTGTCTTTAATTTTTGTCAATTTGACTACTATATGTCTTGGTGTGTTTCTCCTTGGGTTTATCCTGCCTGGGACTCTCTGTGCTTCCTAGACTTGGGTGTCTATTTCCTTTTCCATATTAGGCAAGTTTTCAACTATAATCTCTCCCAATATTTTCTCGGGTCCTTTCTCCCTCACCCCTAGAATGTGAATGTTCGTGTGTTTAACATTGTCCCAGAGGTCTCTTAGGCTGTCTTCAGTTCTTTCCATTCTTTTTTCTTTATTCTTTTCCACATCAGTGATTATCACCATTCTGTCTTCCAGCTCACTTATTCGCCTTTCTGCCTCACTTAATCTGCTATTGGTTCCTTCTAGTGTATTGTTCATTTCAGCTATTGTGTTGCATATCTCTGTTTGTTTGCTCTTTACTTCCTCTAGGTCTTTGGTAACCCTTTTGATCTTTGCATCCAGTCTTTTTTCAAAGTCCTGGATCATCTCCACCATCATTTTGAATTCTTTTCCTGGAAGGGTGCCTATCTTCTTTTCATTTAGTTGTTTTTCCAGGGTTTTATCTTGTCCCTTCATCTGGTACAAAGCCCTCTACTTTTTCATTTTCTCTATCTTTCTGTGGCTTTGGTTTTCAGTTCCACAAGACAAAATACTTCTGATACTGCTTGATACTGCTGTCTGCCCTCTTGTGGAGGAAGCTATCTAGGAGGCTCATACATGCTTCCTGATGGGAGGCACTGGGTAGGGCTGGGTGGGAGGAGCTCAGTAAGACTTTGATTTGGTGGGTGGAGCTCAATAAAACTTTAATCTGCTTGTCTGCCAATGGGTGGGGCTGTGTTCTCACCCTGTTGGTCATTTGGCCTGAGGCCACCTAGCACTGGAGCCCACAGGCTCTTTGGTGGGGCCAATGGCAGACTCTGGGAGGGCTCACACCAATAAATGAGTCTTCTTAAGGTGCCTTCTTTTTTTTAATTAATTAATTAATTGGTTGCATTGGGTCCTTATTGCAGCACACGGGCTTTCTCTATTTGCAGCGAGCAGAGACTACTCTTCATTGCAGTGTGTGGGCTTCTCATTGCAGTGGCTTCTCTTGTCCCAGAGCACGGGTCTAGGCACGCGGGCTTCAGTAGTTGCAGCACATATGTTCTAGAGCACAGGCTCAGTTGTTGTGGCACACAGGCTTAGTTGCTTGGCAGCATGAGGGATCTTCCTGGAGCAGGGCTCGACCCCATGTCCCCTGTGTTGGCAGGAGGATTCTTAACAACTGCACCACCAGGGAAATCCCCTTAAGGTGCTTTCTTAAGTCTTTTGTCATTATAGGCACTTACAGTTTCATTCTACTGCCTTTTCAAAAATGCCTCCTCTTCAAGAAAACTTATAAAAAGGACTTTTGGATAAATACAAGTTTCTGACTTTCAGACCATAATACTAAACAGGGCAAGAAATTGAAAAATTCTAATGAAAAACCTGATGACTTCAAAAAGCTGTTAACAAAAAGGATTAGTTACATAGGACTGAGTGAACTGGTAAATGGTTATAATTTTTATGGTTTCTATCTGAAAAATTACTGATTTAAGTCTGTGTTTTCTAGGTATAAGGAAGACCTCTCCCTCAAACAACTTCTGACTTACAGTAATTTGATAAATTATACCTTTGTAAACAAAATTGAAACATTTATCTTTTCTCTCTCTCGGCTCCCTCCAGAGATTGGAAATTCTTCGGTTCCCAGCAGCTTTATCAGATAAATTAAAAAGGACTATCTCCAACCTGGACAGAAGGGCCCTTATCAGGTACTCTTAACTAGCTCATGCACAATGTAACTGAAGGGAATTGACCCTTGGATTAATTTCCAGTCAAAGGGCACCTACACTGAACTGGCCTACAGAGAGGATGGCTGACTGCAAACTCAGCTTAAAACAATACTCAGAGGAGAAACTACACTCACACCAGGGTGAGAAGAAGACGATTTCAGAAGTAGACAGCTTGCCCAAGATCCCCAACCTGACTCATATGATCATTTATAACATTTTCTTGACTCCTTACATCTTTACATATGAATCAAATGTTTTTCTATCATAGTCATGATCTTATGCTAATTTTTAAAAAATCAATCCAATTGTTGGGTTTGTGGCCAATTACCTATGTCTAATACTTCTGGGTCACCTGAGTGGATTTCTCTGCTCCAAGGCTCTAATTGGTTGGCTCTTAGGAAATTTATTTTAAAAGAAAAATTAGAGTCATGTTTGGGCCACTATTGATATTACTAGATGCAATCCCCTCACCTGGCCAATTAATAATACCTGCTCTGACCCTGACCATAAATATAAATTTTTCTCTATTACTCAAGTTCAGAGCAACAAGCAAAAATTTCAGCCAAGGAATAAAACCTCACACAGTTTATGGGATGGATTTATGTAGTTAACACCAAACTATGGTAATTTAAGTTTAAAGGCTCCTCTATGTTGTGAACAATTAAATCATTCTAAGGATAATCAGTCTAGTAACACTAAAAAACTGGGCTGAGTACCTTATGGACAATGCCAATATATAATTTCCCTGAAAAATAGGGATTGGTACAGAACAGACTAAGTCAGACGACCTGGGATATATTGGGCTACACCAATGGGAAGTTCTTGGCTTAATTCTTACTTATGACTTTACTAATACTGCTAGCTATGTTATTTGTATTTTACCTGTTTCAATAAAAATTGTTGTTTCTTATGTTACCAAATGTGTGACTGAGCCTCTGATAAAAAGATAATATACAGTTCCATACAAGATCAATGATTGTAATAGTGTAACTCTAGACATGGGAAGAAGCAACAAGAGGGAATATTTTCCTGAACTGTAAAAGACTAATAAGACAGGTCCAGAGACTTTTTGCTACTCGCAAGGCCTAGTCCAATAACAGCACATTGAGTGGCCTATCAACGAAATCTTCACCAGACCTGGGAATGAACATTCCTAGCACCATGGGACAAAATGGGCATGAAATGCCCCCCAAACTATGGTCAAATATATGGCCATTAAGGGGCCCTGCTGACTGGAAACTGGCACTTGCCGTCTACCTCTGCAAAGATTACACCATGAGCTGCTGCAGCTGCTGATTTTCAACACCCCCTGAAAGGAATTCAGGGTGGAGATAAGGAATGAGGCACTCTGTGCTCTGGGAAAAACTGAAAGAACAGGCCTTCAGATAGTTAGATATTTTTAGGTAAGGATTTTTATGAGCCCAAATTCTTGCCTCTTCTCATACCTAGAAAAACACTAAAATTATTAATCCAACTGCTTTGGATCATATGTTAACAAAAAGAGAAAACACATGTAGTGAACAATACCTCCTGTTATTTATATGTTAATACTACATCAAAGGTTAAAACCTACTTGGGTAAACCTAGACAACTACCCAAAGAGTCGGGTTTAGATTAGGATTCAGGCTTATTCTCTTAAAAAGAAGCGAGATCTATTTTGTGTATTAATGTTCAGGTAGTTGCTCCTCCAACTACTTCTACCTGGGTCTGTTATACCTACATCAATCATACTGGGCTAATAGAGGAGAACATAAAAATATATATATGACCACACCAAATGGCTCCATTCCTTTGGACAGGGTAACCCAAGCGCTGACTCTATCCGGACCGGGATCGAAATTAGTACCAAACGTAATGTGGCTCTTACTCTTGTTTGGGCTCTTCATTACAATAATTCTTTCACTAATCTTTGGCCTCTGTTTTTTAAACTACCTGTTAAGTTCTGTCTCTACCAGACTACAACAGGTTCACATCAAGATAATGATGATGATGCAGAGATTCTAGCCACTCCTCGGAACAGATCTTGCCAAAATAACAGCAAAAGTCACCCTGGGACCCCTTAATGAGACAAAGTAAGAGCTCTGTGACTCCATCTAGGTAGGGTCTGTGAGCCACTTGCCAGCCTGAAGAAGCTACAAAAGACAGATCACTGTCCCTCATCCTCCCAATAAAGATTTCTTGGGGTTCATGTATCTCAAGGCGGGGTGAGGAATTGAAGTAGGAGATAGATGGGGCCCTGGGCCAGAGAGCTGGTGTTTGTCAAATGGAGCAAAACTGAAGTTTTGTCCTCAGCAGACAAGAATGACACCCAGTTCCCTTCCTCCATTGATACGGAGGGAATAAACTAGCAGTGGGGAATTTGTTGTCAACAATAATAGAAATGAGGTTTTTTTCCTCTCTTGATAACCAGGAGAAATAAGGAAACAATGAACAGGCTGGGGAAACAACATTTCAAACAGGCCTGAAAGAGTTAAATAATCGTGGTCAATCTTTAGCTATTACTACTAACATACACTTATAGCTAGACCTGTCCCTCACAAAGCTGATTACTCTCTGACTCCATACAAACTGCCCTTTGCACCCAGCATTTCTTCTCCTCCTACACTCCTGTATCACCCCTCAGTTCAGAAAGAAAGTCAAAGGCATATAACTTAAGGGACACCAGACCCGGTTGCTGAGCCACTGATGCCAGCTTTGGCCATGAATTTGCAGAAGAAAAGAAATGCAAGCCCTTCACTACTTTCATTCTCATCATACACCCCCAACACCAAGCCCCTCTTATAAACTCTTCTCTGATTCCCCAAGGAGCGGAGCACAGTTCTTCAGGGGCTAGCCTACAGTGTCTTCCCTTTCCCTGGCAAAGAAAATGAAAAGCTTCTCTATTTATCTTCCAAATCCCTGTCTCTGTATTTTATCCAGCATGGGTGCATAGAGAGCCAAGATACTGGCAACAAAATCGCGAACTTTTGACAAGAAAAAAAAAGACAATTATTTTTCAATTATTAATGCTACTACCTGGTTGCCAGAGCACAAGCTCTGGCCTTGATCTTTGGGAAATCTCCTCTTCAGGGCCCTGCCATTACCACCTCCACCCATCACTGTGAAGGAAATAAATGAAGAAGGCAACCCAACACAATCTAGCTGCAAGTGATCCAAAATATCTGCCGTTCCTAACTCTGGATCTTTTTTACCCGCCCTTCTGCATTCCCCCTGCCCCCACATCACCCCCCTCCCCCTACGTCACCCCCCTCCCCCTATCCCAGGCCTTATACCACCAGGAACTTCCTCTGGAACAGAAGGTCAAACAACGACTGCTGAGGTAACAGCATCGCCTCCAGTCAGGTACATGGACCACCGCTATGAAGACACCAGGCCTCGACAAGACATCAGGCCTCGAGCCCAGGCTCCGCCCCTCCCCCGCCTCAGTTTCCACACTGAATTTCCACAGAAAGGAGCAGGCCGAGTCTCCTTGTAAGGGCCCCTACAAGACGGGTCGCCTGGTCCAGAAGCTTGCCGGCCGGGCCTCCGTGTATCCCGGGGCGCCCTCCTTCCACAGCCGACGCCTTGTGTCGCTCCATCAAAAAACCCCGCTCCCACCGCGTACCTCAGAAGCGCGGCCTCCCGGCAACAGCGTGCGTCGCCGCGTGGGAAGGGGGACCTGGCAGCTGGACCCGGAGCCTAGGGGCCGAGGGGCGGGGCGCCCCCCCGGGAAGCCAATCAGCACGCGAGAGGCGCCCGGGGGGCCCGCGCTCGGCGGGCGCGGGGCGGAGTCTGTGGTGGCTGCGCCCACGGCTGCGAGTGCAGCTGCTTCAGGCTGAGTGGGCAGATGGTAGCGAGTGCGGGTTGCCGAGGCGAAGCCAGAGCCGGTGGAGAAGGATGAATGGAGCAGCGGGACCTTCGCAAACGGACAGTCGCGAGCGGGTTCTCAAGTTAGGGGAGAGTTTTGAGAAGCAGCCACGCTGCGCCTTCCACACTGTGCGCTGTGAGTGAGGACGACCCCGGGGGGGAAGGGGAGAGCGCTGGGTTTGGGGGTGCGGAAGCGCAGCCCTGTCCAGGTCGTGTTCGCACAGAACCCCCGATTCTGTGGGAGAATGGGGTGCCCGGCGCGACCCGCTGTCCTGTGCGGAGTGCTAGGGGCGGGTGGGAGCAGCCGGGTGGAGCAGGTGCGGGTGATGGTGAGCAGAGAGCTTTCAGACCGGCAGGTAGAAAGGGACGCCCTGTGGAGGAGGTCTGCGGGGGTGACTGTGGACGGAGTCAGACGTGACGGGTGGATCATGCAGAGGTGGAAGGGAAAGGACAGGTAACCCGTAAAGCACGCAGGGCTTAGGGGCGTCCACCCCGCGCAGTGGAAAACACACGGACTGCTGTTTCCGCCTCAGAAACGGAGTTGATACGTGATTCACCCAAGGTCCAGAGGCTGAAAGCATTTGGGTAGAATCAGGACTCAAACTCTAGTTCTTTTGATTACACGTATTGTGATCTCTAATGGAACACACACTTTCCCCACACTTCATTAATGTAAAGATCTGTTAGATGAAAATACAGATACTCTATTGGAAAAAATCCACATGTATGTGGACCCCTGAAGTGCAGACCCCTGGGTGTTATTCAAGGAACAGCTGTAATAAGGTGACCAATGGAAGGGGGCAAAGGAAAATGGGAACGGAAAAATGCCTTTAGATTGGTAGGGAAACATTCTCTCCTTTCTTTACTGTTAGTGTCTCTGACTGATGAGGGTTCTTATTTAGTGTATTCCTGGGGAAAGAGTCTGGACCATTCTAATAATCTGTATCTCTTTTGGACACCCAATTTCATTCAGTCATTTATCAAATGCTCATTATCACAGTATTGAAGGGTGATAATTTATTAGAAAGTTAATTACCCCCTATGATTTCACCTTTTGGTTTTCCTTTGTCCTATGGAACTAGTTTTAATACATTTTTCTCTTTTATGTTGTTGGGATAGAAAATGGAACTCTTTTGCTTTAATAGTTGGATGGTGTAGATTCCAGGAAGGAAGATATAGTATATTATGATTTGGTGTGTAAAATGTTCATTCTTTGCATAATAGTCCTCATAGAATTATAGAGTGGGAAGGAAACTTTGAAATCATTGAATCATAACCTCTTATTTTTCTGTGGCAAAACTGTAAAGTAGATATTTTTTCAATTCCTCTTCCTAGCCCTGCCCTTCCTTAGTGTCTCATCATTCCACCCTTCTCAGTCATTCTGTCCTTAGACTGTTCAGAGATCTTTATGGTTTTTACTCTGAAGTGTTCCATGCTTCAATTAAAACTCACATTCTCCAAAAGTTTACTTAAGTTGTACACAATCTAATTACAGTAACTCACAGAAAGGTGTGAAGAACCAATAGGTTTAACTCTCCAAGGGTATATTTACATTTTATGAAAGGAGTTTTTTTAAGCAAAATTAATATCCAGTTGATAGAATAAGTGGGGAAGATATTTGCAAATAGATCTTCACCATACTTTGTGGTCCAAGACTTTGAGCTAGTGCTGGCTGTGCAGTTTCTCTCCTTCTTCAGTCCCATTTTCCAAAAGTATGATATAGTGCTTATCTAGTTTCTCCATGCCTTTCTCTGAAATAATAACTTCCATCTTCTTTCCTCTTCTTTCTCAGATATGCAGTAGTCTTAGTATACATTTTTTTTTAATTATGAGGTTTGAGATTATACAAATTTGCTCAAGAATATATTTTCATGTAACTTGGGTATATAGTCTCTGTTTAAGGGTATAAGCCCCAAATTAAGTGAGTAAGAAATAGCCTTCAAAAAGCACTTTGCAGGTGCTTCAAAGCCTTCTATTTATAAAAGTTCTCAAAGTGCTGGAATTATGTCTTCAGAATCACAGTATTGGATGATCCAGTTACAAAAATGAAAATAAACAAAACAACAATAACCACAATAAACCCAGATGTTTGAATATACTTTTAGTCCTGTGGAAGTCATTAGAAAGGTTTTCAGCCCTTAATTTTATTCTTGTTGAAGCAGACAGAACCTTTCTAGATTTATTAAAATAAAACCAATCATATCCTTGAGGATAGGTTCATTTCCCATATGATTCTCATCCTTAAGGACTCAGATTGAGGGATGGAAACTATAGACTTTCATACAGGCAGGTGGACCTGATGTGTTTATTTATTTTTTAAAAAATTGTACATTTTTCTTTCTGGAAACAAAAATGTTTATTGTTTTTAATTATCACTACTGTATATAAAGGTATATTTTTTCCTCAGGGAGACTGAAGAAGAACTTTGTTTCTGTTTTTAAAAAATATACTCATGTTTAAGCTCTGTAATGAAGCAGAACAGAAATACACACATATAATACATTACTTTCAACTTCTCTATTAACTGTGTAATGTAGACAATTCACTTGAAGTTGCTGAGCTCATCTTGTCTATAGAATGAAGCAATAAATTCAACCATTGTATCATTTTGTACTAAAATTATGAAATGCCCTTATATTGATAAGTATGTAAAAAATACATTTTCAGTATCAGTTTTACATAATGCTTGAAGCTTTCATTCATTCACTAAATATAAATAGAATATTCTAAGTCTTTTTAACAGATAAGGTTGTGAAAATATGTATTGAAAGTATCATGATAATTTTAAGGATGATTCAAATATATTTTAGCATGACTTTTATTTATTTGAATTTTTTTTATTGAAACAGTTGACACAATATTATGTTAGTTTCAGGTGTCTTACATAATGATTTGACATTTGCATGCATTATGAAATGATCACCGCGGTCAGTCTAGTAACCATCTCTCCCTATACAAAGTTATTACAATATTACTGACCATGTTCCTTATGCTGTATATTATATCCCTGTGACTTGTTTCTTATATAACTGGAGGTTTATAACTATTAATCCCCTTCAGGATGGACCTAATATATGAGAAACACTCAAATCAATGTTAGCTGGGAGAAAATAGTATTCTATCTTTATGTACTTGAGTACTTATGCCTGTTCAATATGCTGAGGTTTTAGAAAAACCTGGATGTGAATTCTGACCTCCACCACCTATATATGTAAATATAACCTTGGGAACATTCTCTAAGCTTTCATCCTGTTTTCTTAAATGTAAAATGGTAATATTAATATCTAAATTTCAGAGCTTCAGGATTAAATAAGATAGTATAAACAACCTAGCACAGTATTTGGTGCATGGTGAAAAATAATTAGTAGTCACCTTATTCTTGAAGTGTTATATTCATGTATGTATGCAGAGTGCCAAGAAATGTACTTTACTTAGGCTTTCAAAAAGCGTTTATCAGGGTTTGGCATTAAAACCTATCAAAAAGGTAATCTGGCATGTGGTAGGGAAGACATGGAATGTTCTATAAATGATAAACTTGGGACTTCCTTGGTGGCCCAGTGGTTAAGACTTGGAACTTCCAATGAAGGGGGCACGAGTTTGATCCCTGGTCAGGGAACTGAGATCCCATGTGCCGTGGGGTACAGCCAAAAAATTTAAAAATAGATTAAAAAAAAAAGGTCTTAGCCAAAAAAATAATAATAAAAAATGGTAAACTAAATGCTTAATAGCAGATGGCTCACTCGGTAGAAGAGTTTGAGCAGTAGGACCCACTAAAATAAATTTTGGATTTGGACTAGTGCTAGTTTTACAATTTATATGCAGATAAAGGAGTAAAGATTGAAATCTCTAAGCTTGTAAATGACAGCATTTTTTCCTGTCATGAAATGATGAGCTCATGCACAGTGACTAAGGATGATTGTCTGAGGCCCCAAATGGAACCACTCCCAAAAAACTGGTTGCTAAGCTTTGGTGTGAGCAAACATTAGAAAGTACACTAATAGGATTAAAATTATATTTACAGTTAATGTTTTCTGATTAGTGTGGTATAATGGAAAGGGTATGAGTTTTGGAGTTAGTTGAATTAGTTCAAATCCCAGGAAATAACTTTATGATACTACTTGTGGACTCTTGTGAAGATATTGACATTGTGTGATGCTACAGCCAAAATAGTCAGAAACGTGATCAACACTGACAGAAAAAGTGTTGAGAATAAAGCAGGAAATGTTTTTCCACTCTTTATGTGATATAAGTAATTGTGTTGTAAACCTGAAGAAGATAACATAGATGAAGGAAATCCAGAGAAAATAAATAAATGATAAAATTAATGGTGAGATTTCCAAACCAAGAAGAACAGAATGAAAGAAACTATTTAGTGTGGCATCATAGCAACTTAGAAGAGAATACATTTGACACTAGAAAACATATGGAAAGCATGAACATGAGATTATTCAACAAATTCTGTAATTCTAGAGCTGTATTTAACCCCTTGAATCTCAAGTTGTATAGTTAAAAAGAATTTGTTGTATGAAGGTAAATAAAAGACAACACCAATTAATATAACAAGTAATAAACTGTGGAATTTATTAATTCTAACAGTAATGATTAGGAATGTAAATAGGTTCAGAATAGTTTTGATAGACCTATTGGTTATAAATTCCAGCTTATCATTAAGCAAAGCTGTAGATATTTTGAGTACATTTCTGTCTGTTATTGGTATCTCACATACTATAGGCATTTATGCATAGGCTTCAAGGGCTTGTTGGTCATCCCTTGGAGTTATATAGTATTTGATATGTATGTTCATACATGCATTTTTATGCAGAGAGGATCTGTAGCTGGTCTATAATTTTCATTAGATTTCCATAGGGACTTAACCCTCATCTCCTGACACCATCCCTCCAGACACACGCACATCTACACAGAAGTTGAGAACTGTGGATCTAAGGCAAAGAAGCTATATAATATGGAATGGGTAGAGTATGTGGCTTGAATTCTTGACTTCTCTTTTACTGGTTTCATTACTTTAGAGGAGTTCACCATCAGTAAAATATGGGTGAGAATATTCATTTCAAAGAGTTGTGAAGATCAAAAGTAATGATATAAAGGAAAAGAATCCATCTTTAAACATTAAAACAGAGGTTACAGATTTGCAGCCTCCCAGCTGATTTTGAGTTTAGAGATGCTTTGCTTGACCCACACAGTTGTTGCTTTAACATGAATTAATTGTAAATACCTGGAAATCAAGATCTTTTATACAAAAATCTGGGTAACCAGCCTCTCTTTAAAAAAATCAGAAGATAGCATGGCAATAGCGAAGGAATTCTGTATCAGAATTATTTGATGTGAATTATTTTTAAGTGACTTTCATATCTTAGAGGTTTTTAAGCTTGTTCAGTATGTAAAATATATCAGCACCCTAAGTTCCCTTAGGTGATATGTTTTAATGACATCACTTTAATTATGATCTAATTCAAAATGAAAACACTTTGATTTCTTCTGAAGTGGCAGATTTGGTTAAACTTACACATCTTTTAGTGGTGTATGTATCCATGAAAAACTCAAGCTGTTAAACTAAATAAGCTCTCTTTGAAATTTCCCCAGGAATATGTGTTTGCTGTGTTTTCATACGTTTTGTATTCTGCTAGGACAGCAGACAAGTGGTCGTAGGAGCCCAAGGTGGTTTAAGAAAAATTTAGGGGAGAAAAAAACCTGAAATTTGAAAAAGTTCTACTGATATTGGTTTTTAGCAAATTGTGAAGACACCGACTTTATTTCATTTTTAGCAGTGGAACATCTTAGTCTAGTTCATCTTGATCTAAACAGGATCCCAAGGGATCATGAAGTGAGGAATATTTTTTTAGAGTGTAACTATTTCTTTTTTTCTCAAAATTATACATACAGAAATAAACTAGATTGTATTTTGTTTGTTTATTTGTAATATTAAGACTCCTAAGTCATTTTAATTACTGGCTATTGAAAAATGCTTTATCACTCTGAAACATGCTTATATTTTTGATATCCAGGTATTCAGGCATTGTTCCATCTTATAAAAATCTGTATCTGTATCTATTTGTAGATGGCTTCAGACCTCCTTCTACTGATACTTCCTGTGAAGGAGAGCTTGAAGTCGGCAAAGGTGAACAGGTAACAATTACTTTACCAAATATAGAAGTATTTCTATATATTTAAACTAAAGAGATGTTTTTACAGGATTTTCATGAAATTTAAATGAAAATAATTGCACAATTCATGTAGTTGTAGTCAGTTAAAGTAATTAATAAGTACAGCAAAGCAAAAACAATCTTAAACTATCTTGAATAAAACAATTTTCACGTCTTAAAATTTACTTTGTAAGTTTCAAGAACTATCATGTTAAATAAGTTGAAATCATTGGAGATCTAAACAGATATTTCTTAAGTCACTATTATGAGCCAGATATTGTTCTCTAAACTAGGAATAATAACATATTCCCTGCCATCTAGTCCTAATCTGTTATAGCAGACAGCCACATAAACATCTAGTGCTATAGATTAAAGCACAGACAAAATTCCGTTTAAGCACATAAATGGAATTAAATACTCTGCCTGATGGAATCTTGAAAGGCTTCGCAAAGCAGATGCTATTTGGGCTGAGACTTAAAGGACAAGTGGAATTTCACTGGTTATAAGAGAAGTAGTTACTCTAGGGAAAAGGAACAGTATGTGAAAGGCTCCAGTGGACAAAGGACAAGAATTTTGTGGAATAAACAAATGAGTATACTAAATTACAGAATAATAAAAATGATTGAAAGGTAAATTGGGATCAGATTATAAAGAATCTTTTATGTTGTGATGTAGAATTTGGAGTTTATCTCGTAGGTATTAGAGAACCATTAGAGGTTCTTAAGCAGGGAGCTAACATGATTAGATTTGTGCCTTGGGAGTGATTTTCGCAATAACTTAGGGAATGGGTTGGAAAAGAAAAAGCCTAGGTCAGGGAGGCCTTTACCAAAAGTTTTGCCCACTTCAAAAATTTTTAGATCTATCCAAGTAACACTGTCAAATACTGTTTAGATAAATGTACAAGTTCTTTGTTGTATGCTCTAGTTTTCTCAGTCCTTGAGATAGAAATTTCTTAGCATTCAATTTGTTTCTTTTTTCTTTTATACTGACTCGATCTATTCTCAAAAAAAACCACGACTGTAACTTTATATACTAACATAGACAACACTGGACTTTCCTAAGATTTTTTTCCTTTGCTTTAATTTTTGTAATAGGAATGGTTTTTGCTAGTTCACCCACATTCTCTTGTATATGTTTATGAGATGCTTTGTCATGGTTAGAGATATAGCAAGCAAGCTCTCTATCCTCTCTCTAGTCTTCCATCTGTTTCTTTTTATCAGTCAACACTACATTGAGACCCCACCTTTATGTCAGACTGTATCACTTGGTGCCTCCGAAGGTTTCCCTAATGTTAACTAAATTTCTGGGGGCATTTCATGGTATATTTCTAATTTGCTCCCTCAGAAACTGAAGGAAATGAAAAATCAATTCAGTATGAGATATTGGATATACGTAAGCATTTGTCTTACTCTGTTATTAAAAAGTGTTCAGATTCTGGTGTCTCTAAAATAGTTTGGAAATTAAGTACCCAATAATCTAAGGCTTTTTGCTTAATAAAGTTTATTAAAGAAAAACCTAAATGATTCACATAATTTTAAAAGTTATTGAAACGCCTCAGGTGGATAACAGCACCACCTGTTATTCTGGTCTCAGTTTATAGGATTGATCAGTGATGATTGGTTTGCAGAATTTTAGTTGAGTTTTTCTTTGCCACATAGAATACTGTTTTTTCAAGCTGCAATCCTTCCATCTTTATCCTTTGCATTGCTTTTCTACTCCTAGCAGGTGGGGATTCTTACATTTATTAACAAACCTTTTCATTCACACATAATCCCTCTTTAGTCAAGTGCTACCATCTACCATGTTCGATTTTGGCCTCAGTTGAAAATACTTCTTAAAGAAATGACAACTATAGGAGGAAAATTTCAAGACTTCAAGTTGTAAATATATGAAATAGCAAAGAAGTCATTTGGGAAAAAGTAGTTCCCTCTGCACCTCAGCCCACCAAAGATATGTCCAAAATGAGAATGCCTCAGTATTTTTGTGTGTATATGTGTGCATGAGAAAGAGAGACAGGTGGACAGACAGACCATATGTGCATATACTTTTTGTCTGGTAAGTCCTTTCTAGGTAGCTATTAATATTAGAGGTTAGGAACTTCCCTGGCAGTTCAGTGGTTAAGACTCCACACTTCCACTGCGGGTGACATAGGTTTGATCCCTGGTTGGGGAACTAAGATCCAGCATGCTGTGCAGTGCAGCCAAGAAAATAAATAAATAAAAAGAATACAGAGGTAGACTAGACATGGTAGGTGTCCTAAAAAATATTACCATTTAATGAGGAAGATAGAAGATAATTGATTAAAATTTAGTAATGTAAGGACTATCATAAAGGTGTACACAGAATATTATGGGAGTACAAAAGAGAGGTAATTCAGCCTGGGGAGGGAGAGGAGACATCAGGAGATGCTGTTTTGAAGATGAGTTGAAATTACCCAGTTGAAGGAGAGAGAGAAGGACCTCTTAGGCAGAAAAAAGAAAGAGGTGGGCTAAGACAAAGCAACAAAAGAGTCTGTTACATTTGAAGAACTACATATAAGCCACTATGACTAGGTAGCAAAGGGTGCATATGGGGACATAGTGGGAGATGGAAAGGTATTTAGGAATCAGATAAAGAAAGAAAAAAATGTTTAATGCTCTTTCAGATAGCTGGAATGGAAGAAAATTGTTAACATTACCACTTGCTAAGAGCAATTATTTTTCCTGCTGGGCATATAATCCTTGAACAATTGTAATGAAAAATAGAAATTACATTCTCAAATTTTGTGGGTTTTCCCCCTTCATTAAAGAACTTCTTTAAATAAGTAGGTGGTTTACATTTCTTCACAGTTCTTAATTTTGTGGGTGTTTTGTGGAAATGTATGATTATTAGTTTGAGGCATTTAGTTTCTCCTATTTTCTTTACCAACTTGCTTTCATCATCTTGGTGAAAATGCCTAAAAGCTTGGAGGCATTCCATAAAATAGAACTTTTATTACACATTTAAGAGTACCTTAAGGTGGTTCTTTGATAGGGTGGATTTTCTAATTCTCACTCCTCTACATTTGCTTTGCTAGTCTCAAATAGAAGACACTAATCAAAATGAAGACTATAAAGGGGGTTAATACTGGACGTTTAGAAATCTCTCTTTTTTGTAAACAATTCTCTATGGTTGACTGCTATAAAATTTTAAAATGTTGAATTTTGAAAGGAAACGGTTTGACTATTATGATCTGTCATTGGTGCTGTCCAAGTTTGGCATATTTTTAGTGCTATCTTGTGAGGTACTTTTGTGGGCTTTGATGAAATAGCCCACAGGAAGCTTCCAGCTATGCTTCCTATTATGCAACGAATGCATCTCTAGTGGTTGCTCAACAACTATAGCCCTCAAACCCTGGACTTGTGAGAGTTCCACACATCTGATGGCTACTGTACCACTCTAGATGACCCTGTTGGTCAAAGTGCTTTCCAAGATGAACCTAGTCTGATTCTTTCCTTTGAGTTTATTTAGCTCCCATGAGAAAATAGCCTACCACTTTCTTGGGACTTCAGCTTATTTTAGGACTAGACTCCTATTTTAATGTCCTATTACAGTTATATTTTAAATGAATTATATTTATTGTCATTGTATAATAAACCTTTTAAGCCTTGTTTTTGTGATTTTAAGCTTAAATACCACCTTGTTTAATATTACTATTGCCATCTTTGTTTTCTTTTTGTTTGCATGTTTATGGAATCTTAGTATCTCTTACTTTTATTTAGCTTACATGTTAAGTATATGATGCTGTGTACTTTATTTTATATCACGTCATGAAGCATATAATCTCTGGTTGTCCCACTTTTAAGGGTGCTAAAATTAATCAGTGGGTTTAATGTAACATGTTCCTTGATACATTCATTTTCCTTAATCTACATAGTAAATACCCCTTTCATAAAATGCCAAATTAAAAAAATTAAATTTAGGAAGGAAGAAGAGGAGGTGTAGGAAATATAATTCAGGACTTTTATTCCTTTATTGTAAATTATATTGGTTATATTAGAATTGAATCCCAATTTCCTGTGGTAGACCAAATCTACAAATCTACAAAGATTTGTGAAACAAATCTTTACTGGCTCAGGGCAACTACTTCCTCTATTTCCTTTTCTCAAGGGAGTAAAGGATCAAGGGATCCCTTTGAGATCTCAGCCTCTCTTCATCTGTCTTTTTTAGTGTACTCCTTATTGCCAGAGTAGTAAATTTAGGTAGTTAGGTGACTTGATGTACAATATATGAAAAGATTGAGAAAGATGGAGGATCTCAAAGGCCCTCTCAACTGAATTTCTGTGATAAATTTCAGGTAATAATAATTAACTTTTTAAACAGGGTTCATCTACACCAGTAACTGTTTTCAAAGGTTCAAAGAAACCTTACTTAAGAGAATGCATTTTGATTATTGACCATGATACGTCGACTAGAAAAACTTGGCAGCAACATCAGTGTAAAAAAAGGAAGGTATGAGGTTAATGAAATAAATTATATTATCAACACATAAATTGCTAAGAAAATGTCAGTGAAAAAGTTATTGGATTAAGTCACATTATTATATAAGGGTTATTTCTGTGTGGTACAAAACTATTTTGATCTTTTTCCAAGTTTAAATTTGATGAAGGTCCTTCAGCCAGAAGCTTTTACCATTTCTCCCTATATAAAAGCTTGTTTTGTTTCTAAATGTTTTCTTATATGTAGATATATCTTTTATTCTATTGTAGAAACTTTTGTAGAATTGGACTGAAAAGAGCCGTAATATACTATCCAAAATAACTTCATTATCAGGAGTAAAATTTTATGAAGCACCTAAAAAATGTGAGGCAAGGAAAAGGAGAATTTCCTATACAAATACTAACATTGAAACTACCACATTTTAATTGGATTAACAGATAATTCCATTAAAAAAGTCAATAAGAGAATATAGCCACTCAAATTATTTTTGGAAATAGGCAGTGCATTAATTAACGTGTAGCATAAGGAATGTGCTCTAAAAACAGTATGAATATTAATAGTATAGACAAAAGTTGTTTTAGGAATTAAAGGAAGGGAGAAAGTATGGTTCATCAGAGCATTCATTGAGCCTTTATTGATGTACCTTAAGAGGATGTTAAGATTTAGGGCTTTTTTCCCCCAAACATACATGGTGATAAGAATTACCTTCGGGTGCATGTTAAACATATGAGTTCCCAAATTCAACTACAGATCAGATCAGGGAAGGAGCCTAGGAAGCTTTTTTGTTTTTTGTTTTGTTTTAATTATCACCTCCTCCCAGGTGATTTTTTTTTTTTTTGGTAGGAAAGTTTGGAAAATACTGATTTAATTGATCAGAGAGAACATGAGGATGTAAACAAGGCAGGAATATGTCTGACTTATTTGGAACCTATGAGTGAGACTTGCTTGAATGGAACAGAGATTAATTTCTTTGCCTGTGTACAAGTATTAGAAAGTGGGGGATGAGGTTGGAAGTATTCTAGAGGCAAGTTGTAATGGTAGGTTGTCTTCAATATTAACTGTGAAATTAGGACATTGTCTTATTGATGGTGGTTGCATATTAAATTTTTTTAACCAGGGATTAACATGCTTACATTCTAGTTTTGAAATGTAAATCCACCAAGCAAATCAATTTAAATGAAACAATGTGGGAAACAGAAAAATGCATAAACCATGATTTTTTAGAGTAGGAATGAAGAGAACAATGAAGTTCTAAATAGTTTGTGAAGAAAGAACTAACAGGATTTGGTGACTGGAAATGGGAGAGGCAAAGTCAAGCATAGTTGTATTAGATACTTTTTTTTTAAATTATTGAAGGGAAAGTATACAAATCTCCTTTAATAACGTCTTTACGTTATGAATGAGAAATGTGGGAGTGATTTAATTTTAACAGAAATGATAATTTCAGAATTTAGGGAATATATTGTACCTATTATACACATATATAATTTCATTTTGTTTTAGTTATTTGTATATGTCTTATCTCTTCAATTTTGAGCGGTGATTTTGTTTTTATTAACATTTGTACCCCTCAGTGGATCTGTGTGTACACCATGCCTATAGTAGGGCTCAATAAGTGTTAAATAATGAATTAAATTAATGCTTTAATCCTTGAACATCATTTTAAAGATCTCTAGGAAGAAGAAGAAGTGGTCAATTTTAGTAGCTTTGTAAGTTGAAATTTTTGTTATATTGCAATCCTCATATGTGTCTTGACCTTTTGATATTCTTAATTGCAGAGTTGAAGGAAGTAAAATTCAGTATCGTATAGAGCAGCAGCAGCAACAAATGCGGAATTCAAGTAGGACTCCCAATCTTGTAAAACGTTCTCCACCCGAAGGCAAGATGTCCCCAGCATCTCCGATGGATGATATTGAAAGAGGTAAAATCTGTGTGTATATAATGTCCTATTACAAGAAACTATTAATAAATGTTAAGGGAAAATTTTCATTTTACTTGACAGGTAACTATAGAATTCTAAAAACATAATGTTTTTTTGTTATAGGTTTTTCTAGGGGAAAAGTGTAGTTTATGATTTCAGGTGTTACGTACATAAGCCTTTGTCTGTATAGCAGAATTTATATTTTTTATAATTCAGAGGAAAAATTAGCTGTTTAGATATGTGTAACTGGAGTTTTCTTCTTTCTGACAATTGTGATGATTCAGATTCAGTTCTTTACATGGTCTTCCTTTTGAGGGTTTTCAATATGTAGCCAGACTATAGATGTGTAAGATGTAGCTAAACCAATAGTGAAGTGAGGAGATGTGGCCAAAGCAGCAGACAAGTTCTTCTGAATTCCTGCTCACTCCTCAGCAGGAAAGTGTTTCTAGGGAGGCACAGTCCTTTTGAAAGTAAGGAGACTTAAATCTCCATTCTAGCTGCAGTTTGAGTGTTTGTGTTGTAGTGATTGTGGTAGGAGTAAGACTCTGGTCACCAATGTTTATTTGCTTCTACACTTTGCCTTCATAACTTGCATACAGCTCTCCATTTCCACTTGCCCCCTTCTAGGCCCAGTATAGTATTAGTTCCCTATTATATTAGTGTTCCCTTTACAAATAATAAGGAAAATGTAAGCTCAGAACCCCGTTGCTATAAAGAATCTTGAATTTTATTTTATTGTGAAATCTGCTTCCAAAATGGAATTTAATCATGATGTCATTTCATATATGTGTACAGTAAGAATCTGGAGCAGAAAATCAAGGTATTGGAGGGAAGAGGAAGCAAATTTGCTAATTATTAAAGCATTAAGTTTATATCTGAGCATCCTATCCACTAACACAAAAATGAACACTTAAGTAGTATATTTGTATATTTTGTATTATCTAAGAGACAGATTCCAATGTTTTGGACTCTCCCTTGCTACTAAATTCTAAAGGGAATTCAGTGTATGGAACCTGTTCTTCAGAGAATTAAGCCATATAATATCTTAAACAATAATTTTACAATACAAAAAGAAGTTCCTTTATGTGGTAGTTTTTCAGCAGAGACCTTAATAAAAATATTGTATTGAAGAGGGTAAGTTAAGGTGATCCAAGCATAAGGTCTAACTTTGTGTAAGAATTTACCTTGAGATATTTGTATAGTGTGTTCCGTAGACTATCTTCTTTTAAATATTTTCTTGGCCCTACTATGCCAGTGCCTACTGCTATGGTTGAATCACTTTTTCAAGTTTATGATTATATGTCTGGCAGTTGTACTGGTGTTTCTGTGATTTAATTTTTACATTTACATGTTTGAGCTATCTGGAATTCTAGTTTAAGAAATAAGAATCTAAATTTCCTTCCTCCTCAACAGTGTAATTACATAGATATTGATAGAGAATCAACAAATATAGTATTGAAAAAGAGTATGTATCAATATCCATTTATTGAATAAGCCAATATTTCTTCTGCTGGTATGAAAAACCATTTTTTAATTTTAATTTTTATTTTATATTGGGGTATAGTTTATTTACAACGATGTGTTATTTTCAGGTATACAGCAAAGTGATTCACTTATATTTATTCTTTTTCAAATTCTTTTCCCATTCAGGTTATTACAAAGTATTGAGCATAGTTCCCTGTGCTATAAAGTAGGTCCTTGTTGATTATGTTTTATATATTTACTATATATAAAACATAATTTATCCCTCCCCTCCCCTTTCCCCTTTGGTAATGATAAGTTTGTTTTCAAAGTCTGTGTCTGTTTCTGTTTTGTAAATATGTTCATTTGTATCATCTCTTTAGATTTCACATATAAGCAATATCATATGATATTTGTCTTTGTCTGACTTACTTCACTAAGTATGATAATCTCTAGGTCCATCCATGTTGCTGCAAATGGTATTATTTCATCCTTTATTATGGTTGAGTAATATTCCATTATATATGTACCACATCTTTTTTTTTTTTATGGAGATACAGTTAACATACAATAAACTGCATATATTTAGAGCGTACAATTTGGTATCCCAATCTCCCACTTCATTCCCCCCCAACCCTCCCCACTTTCCCCACTTGGTGTCCGTATGTTTGTTCTCTACATCTGTGTCTCTATTTCTGCCTTGCAAACCGGTTGATTTTGTACCACATCTTCTTTATCCATTCCTGTGTTGATATACATCTAGGTTCCATATAGATTTAAAAGAATACCTTAATGATGGACATTTTGGTTGCTTCTATGTCTTGGCTATTGTAAATATTGCTGCAATTAACATTGGGGAACATTTATCTTTTCAAAATATGGTTTTCTCGGGATATATGCCCAGGAGTGGGATTGCTGGATCACATGGTAATTCTGTTTTTAGTTTTTTTAAGGAACCTCCATACTGTTCTCCATAATGTTGGTATCAATTTGCATTCCCACCAACAGTGTAGGAGGGTTCCCTTTTTCTACACACCCTCTCTAGTACTTATTGATTATAGACTTTTGATCATCCTCCTGACGGGTATGAGGTGATACCTCATGGTAGTTTTAGTTTTCATTTCTCTAATAATCAGCGATGTTGAACATCTTTTCATGTGCTTCTTGGCCATCTGTATGTTTTGTTTGGAGAAATACCTATTTAGATTTCTGCCCATTTTTTTATTGTTTTCTTTTCTTTTCTTTCTCTCTCTCTCTCTTTCTCTCTCTCTTTCTTTCTTTCTTTCTTTCTTTCTTTCTTTCTTTCTTTCTTTCTTTCTTTTTTTCTTTCTTTCTTTCTTTGATACAGAGCTGCATGAGCTGTTTGTTTTGGAAATTAATTCCTTGTCTGTTGCTTTGTTCACAAATATTTTCTCCCATTCTGTGGGTTGTCTTTTCATTTTGATTGTGGTTTCCTTTGCTGTGCAAAAGCCTTTAAGTTTAATTAGGTCCAATTTGTTTACTTTTTTTTTTTTTTTACTCTAAGAGGTGGCTCCAAAAAGATATTGCTGTGATTTATGTCAAAGAGTGTTCTGCCAGTGTTTTCCTCGAGAAGTTTTATAGTATCTGGTCATGCATTTAGGTCTTTAATCCATTTTGAGTTTATTTTTGTGTATGGTGTTAGGGAGTGTTCTGATTTCATTATTTTACATGTAGCTGTCTAGTTTTCCCAGCACCATTTATTGGAGAGACTGTCTTTTCTCTGTTGTATATTCTTGCCTCCTTGTCGTAGATTAATTGACCATAGGTGCGTGGGTTTATTTCTGGGCTTTCTGTCTGTTCCATTGATCTACATTTCTGTTTTTGTGCCAGTACCATACTGTTTTGATTACTGTGGCTTTGTAGTATAGTCTGAAGTTAGGGAGGCTGATTCCTCCAGCTCTGTTTTTCTTTCTTAAGATTTCTTTGGCTCTTTGGGGTCTTTTGTGTTTCCATACAGATTTAAAAATTTTTGTCCTAGTTCTGTAAAAGATGCCATTGGTAGTTTGATAGGGATTGCGTTGAATCTATAGGTTGCCTTGGGTAGTCATTTGGACAATATTGATTCTTTTATTCCAAGAACATGGTATATCTTTCCATCTGTTTGTGTCATCTTTGATTTCCTTCATCAGTGTCTTATAGTTTTCTGAGTACAGGTCTTTTGTCTCCTTTGGTAGGTTTATTCCTAGGCATTTTATGCTGTTTGATGCAGTGGTAAATGGGATTCTTTCCTTAATTTCTCTTTCTGATTTTCATTGTTAATGTATAGGAATGCAAGATATTTCTTTGTATTAATTTTGTATCCTGCAACCTTAGCAAGTTCATTGATGAGGTGTAATAGTTTTCTGGTAGCATCTTTAGGATTTTCTATGTATAAAATCATGTCATTCAAAAAGTGACAGTTTTAATTTTTCTTTTGCAATTTGGATTCATTTTATTTTTTCTGCTTCTCTGATTGCTGTGGCTAGGACTTCCAAAACTATATTGAATAAAAGTGATAAGAGTGGACATATTTGCCTTGTTCCTGATCTTAAAGGAAATGCTTTCAGCTTTTTACCACTGAGTATGATGTTAGCTGTGTGTTTGCTGTATAAGGCCTTTATTATGTTGAGGTCTGTTCCCTCTATTCCCACTTTCTGGAGAGTTTTAATCATAAATGGTGTTGAATTTTGTCAAAAGCTTTTTGAGCATCTATTCACATGATCATATTGTTTTTATTCTTCAATTTGTTAATGTGGTGTGTCACACTGATTGATTTGTGAATATTGAAAAATCCTTGCATCCTGGGGATAAGTCTCACTTGATCGTGGTGTATGATCCTTTTAATGTATTGTTGGATTCAGTTTGCTAATATTTTGTTGAAGATTTTTGCATCTTTGTTCACCAGTGATATTGACTTGTAGTTTTCTTTTTTTGTGGTATCTTTGTATGGTTTTGGTATTAGTGTGATGGTGGCCTCATAGAATCAGTTTGGGAGTATTCCTTCCTCTGCAATTTAGTTTCAGAAGTATAGGTGTTAATTCTTTTATAAATGTTTGATAGAATTCACCTGTGAAGCCATCAGGTCCTGGACTTTTGTTTGTTGGAAGTTTTTTAATCACAGGTTCAATTTTAGTACTTGTGATTCAGTGCTTGTTCCTATTTTCTGTTTCTTCCTGGTTCAGTCTTGGAAGATTGTACCTTTCTAAGACTTTGTCCATTTCTTCCACATTGCCCATTTTATTGGTATGTATTTGCTTGTAGCAGTCTCTTATGATCCTTTGTATTTCTGTGGATTCAGTTGTAACTTCTCCTTTTTCATTTCTAATTTTATTGATTTGAGCCCTCTCTGTTTTTTTCTTGATGAGTCTTGCTAAAGGTTTATCAAATTTGTTTATCTTTTCAAAGAACAAGCTTTTAGTTTCATGGATCTTTTCTATTGTTTTCCTCGTCTCTATTTCATTTATTTCTTCTCTGATCTTTATGATTTCTTTCCTTCTACTAATTTTGGGTTTTGTTTGCTCTTCTTTGGCTAGTTGCTTTAGGTGTAAAGTTAGGTTGTTTATTTGAGATTTTTTCCTGTTTTGTGAAGTAAGATTGTATTGCTGTAAACTTCCCTCTTAGAACTGCTTAAGGTAACTATCAGTATGTAGGTTCTTATTGCCATTTTGTTAATTGTTTAGGATTTGTTTTGGGGGGCCTTTTTTCTTTCCTTCTTCTTTTGTTCTCTTCTCTTGTGATTTGATGACTATCCTTAGTGTTGTGCTTGGATTGCATTTTCTTTTTTGTGTGTGTATCTATTGTAAATTTTTGGTTTGCAGTCACCATGAGGTTTTGGTATAGCAGTCTATATATATACAAGATTGTTTTGTTTCTGGTCTCTTAATTTCAAATGCATTTCTAATATCCTGCATGGGTACTCTCCTCTTCTCATGATTGCTGGTTTTGATATCATATTTGTGTGTGGATGATTTCCTACCTCTACTGTATGTTTCCCTTTATTGATGAGCTTTCCCATTGCTAATTTTCTTGTTTCTAGTTGTGAGCTTTTTTATCCCACCTAGAGAAGTTCCTTTAGCATTTGTTGTAAAGCTGGTTTGGTGGTTCTGAATTCTCTTAGCTTTTGCATATCTGTAAAGTTTTTGATTTCTCCATCAAATCTGAATGAGAGCCTTGCTGGGTAGAGTATTCTTGGTTGTAGGTTTTCCCCTTTCATTGCTTTAAATGTATCATGCCACTCCCTTCTGGCCTGCAGAGTTTCTGCTGAAAAATCAACTAATAACCTTTTGGGGATTCCCTTGTATGTTATTTGTTGCTTTTCCCTTGTTGCTTTTAATATTTTCTATTTTTTTTTAGTTTTTGTCAACTTGAATAATATGTGTCTTGGCATTTTCCTCCCTGGCTTTATCCTCTGATGGGACTCTCTGTGCTTCCTGGACTTGAGTGTTTCCTTTCCCATGGTCCAGAAGTTTTCAGCAATTATCTCTTCAAACATTTTCTCAGGCCCCTTCTCTCTCTCCTCCTTCTGTGACCCCTATAACGTGAATGTTGGTGCATTTAATGTTGTCCCAGAGGTCTCTTAAAATGTCCTCGTTTCTTTTCATTATTTTTTCTTTATTCTATTCCATGGCAGTGATTTCCACCATTCTGTCTTCCAGCTCACTTATTCGTTCTTCTGCCTTATTTATTCTGCTGTCGATTCCTTCTAGTGTATTTTTCATTTCTATTATTGTATTGTTCATCTCTGTTTATTTGTTCTTTAAATCTTCTAGCTTTGAAAAGCCATTTTTATCACATGTAAAAATTTTTTTCTGAACTTAAGTCTGTCTCACAACATAATATATATGGTGGCCAATACATCTATGAAAAATGGATGAGACCCCCTAATGTTTTCAAAGTTTAAATGTTAAGATTAAAAGATATTTTTTTCTAAAATTTAATAGTTTCATTCCTGCAATGTCTGACACTGTGAAGGGTTACAAGAGTATGCCTAGATATGAATAAGGCAAGCATTTAATGTAATTCCAAGGAGAAATGTATAAATTCACTTCATAGTAGGAGATTTTTAGTATACCCTTCTTGCTAATTGATAGATTCAGGCAACCCCAAAATTAGTAAGATTTGCAAAACAGCATTAAGAAATTTGAACTAAGTAGACATGTAATAGAACTCACACAGTTTGAGATATGCATGTTTTTCAAGTTGATGTGAAATTAAAAAATACAAAACAAAACAAAAAACAGCTGGCCATGTGCTATGTAGCAAAGCATCTATCAACAAAAGACATTTTTCTTTTTTTAATTGAAGTATAGTTGATTTACAATATTGTGTTAGTTTCAGGTATGCAACATAGTAATTCAATATTTTTATAGATTATAATCCATTTAAAGTTATTACAAAATAATAGCTATATTTCACTGTTGTATACAATATATCCTTTTTAAAATGTGTTTTATACATAGTAGTTTGTATGTTTTAATCCCGTACCCTTGTGTTACCCCTCCATGGGTAACCACTAGTTTGTTCTCTGTATATGTGAGTCCATTTCTGTTTTGTTATATACATTTCTTTTTTAAATTTTTTAGATTCCACATATGAGATAACATACAGTATTTATCTTATTCTGTCTGCCTTATTTCATCATGCATAATAGCCTCTAGGTCCACCCACATTGTTGCAAATGGAAAAATTTCATTCTTTTGTGGCTGAGTAATATTTCATTGTATATGCATATACATATATATATATACACACATACATACACATATATACACACACATACCACATCTCCTTTCTCTGTTTATCTGTTAATGGACACTTAGGTTGCTTCCATATCTTGACTATTGTAAATAATGCTGCTATGAACATTGGGGCGCATGTATCTTTTCGAATTTGTGTTTTTGTTCTCTTTGGATATATACCCAGGAATAGGATGGCTGGATCGTATGGTAATTCTGTTTTTTCTTTTTTTAAGGAACCTCTGTACTGTTTTCCATAATGGCTGCACCAATCCACGTTCCCACCAACTGTATACTATAGTTCCCTTTTCTCACATTCCTTGCCAACATTTATTATTTGTAGACTTTTTGATGATAGCCATTTTGACAGGTGTGAGGTGACAGCTCATTGTGGATTTGATTTGCGTTTCTTCCATGTTGAGTGATACTAAACATTTTTTCATGTGCCAGTTGGCCATCTGTATATCTTCTTTGGGAAAAGTCTATTCCAGTCTTCTGCCCATTTTTAAGCAGGTTGTTTGGGTTTTTTTGGATATTGAGTTGTATGAGCTGTTATATTTTGGATATTAATTTCCTATTAGTTATATCATTTGCAAATATTTTCTCCCATTCCAGAGGTTGTCTTTTCATTTTCTCATTAGTTTCCTTTGCTGTGCAAAGCTTTTAAGTTTAATTAGGTCCCATTTATTTTTGCTTTTGTTTCTTTTGTCTTAGGAAACAGATCCAAAAAATATTACTACAATTTATGTCAAAGAATGTTCTGCCTTTGATCTCTTCTAGGAGTTTTATGGTTTCAGGTCTTATATTTACGTCTTTGATCCATTTTAAGTTTATTTTTGTTTATGATATTAGGAAATGTTCTAATCTCATTCATTTACATGTAACTGTCCAGTTTTCCCATCACCACTTATTGAAGAGACTGTCTTTTCTCTATAATATATTCATGGCTCCTTTGTCATAGATTAATTGACCATAAGTGTGTGGGTTTATTTCTGGGCTCTCTATTCTGTTCCACTGATCTATGTGCCTGTTTTTGTGCCAGTATCGTGGTGTTTTGTTTTTTTTTTTTAATTTATTTATTTATTTTATTGGCTGTGTTGGGTCCTCTTTGCTGTGCACAGGCCTTCTATTTAGTTGCGGGGAGTGGAGCTACTCTTCATTGTGGTGCACTGGCTCCTCACTGCCATGGCTTCTCTTGTTGCGGAGCACAGGCTCTAGGCATGTGGGCTTCAGTAGTTGCAGTACATGGGCTCAATAGTTGTGGCTCATGGGCTCTAAAGCGCAGGCTCAATAGTTGTGGCACACAGGCTTAGTTGCTCCATGGCATGTGGGATCTTCCTGGAGCAGGGCTCAAACCCGTGTCCCCTGCATTAGTAGGCAGATTCTCAACCACTGCGCCACCTAGGAAGCCCTATCATGGTGTTTTGATCACTGCAGCTTTGTAGCATAGTCTGAAGTCAGGGAGTGTGAAACCTCTAGCTTTGTTCTCTTTTCTCAAGATTGCTTTGGCAGTTTGGGGTCTTTTGTGGTTCCATGTAAATTTTAGGGATGTGTTCTAGTTCTGTGAAAAATATCATGAGTATTTTGATAAGGTAAAGAGATATTTTTTCATTTATCTGCTTGGCACTAGCTAAAATAATTGTCAGTATCTAGTACTGATGATGATATAAAGGGAAACAAATGTACTCATACATTTTTGAAGTATGTAAATTAGCATTATTTTTGGTAGAGGAATTTTTTCTGCAAAACACTTAGAACAATGTCTAGCACGTAGAAACTACTGTATAAGGTTTTGCTGTCGTTATCATCATCCTTATTTGCTAATAACTATTAAAATAATAATGTGCCTATTATCTAGAAATTCTAGAAACTTCTTGTATTGTGAAACTTGTGCAGATAGATAATTACATAGATATACCTATATCAGTCACATAAGAATATTCAATGTGGCGTTTTTCATACTAAGGAAGAAATGGAAAAATCCTAAGTGCACATCAAGAAGGGATTACAGTACTATACATCCCCATTAAAAAAGAGTTAAACCGCATTTTAGTAATAAAGAAGGACATAGAGATATATTATTAAGTAAAAAAGTTAGTTTTTCCATATTATACAATATGTGTGTATATGAATCATTTTTGAAAACAAAATGGGTATATATTTGCAGATGCATAGAAGATCTTGGAAGAATTATACTAAAATGTAAGCATTATCTTTGGGAGATTGGATTATAGGAACCTTTCACTTTGTATGATGCACATTGTTATTTGAATTTTTACAGTGAGCTTGTTATTTTTCAGATAATGATTATTTATTGAGAGGACAATATAATGTAAAGGACAATATTAATATAAAACTCATAATGCAACTATGTTAACTTCTGCCCATACTGTATATTTTTATGTTATGTAAAAATATGTTATATTTTATTTTTGTATGTAACTACTATGTGCCAAGTCTTCCTATACATTATTTCAATTAACCTTTAAAATTTTTCTTAAGAAATATTTCAAACGTATAGAAAATACAGAGAATAATATAACAGATTATATACCTACAACTTAGATTTAACATTTTACCACTTTGGTTTTAGGCTTTAAAAAATTACAGAAGTTTCTTTCCTTTCCAACACAGTCTCTTTCTTTTCCTGTCTATCTGTACAAGTCTGAATGTCCTTTAAAAGATGTATATACTTTGCTATTCCTTGAAACAGTTTGTATATGGTAGATTTTTCTAAATTTCTTTAACAACTATAGGTTTGTTCAGGTTTTCTATTTCTTCTTTATTCAATTTTGGTAATTCATATTTGTCTTGAAAATTAGCAGTTTAATTCACATTTTCAAATTACTGGCATAATTTGTCCATACAAATCTCTACAAAGTCTGTAGTTATGGCACATTTTTATTCCTAACACTGATTATTTGTGCCCTTTCTCTCACTTTCTTAACCAATATTTCTAGAATTTGTTATGTTTCATTAGGCTTCAATGAACCACGTTTTGGTCTTGGTGAGACGTAATATATGTGGTGACTAAGAATGACAGATTCAAAGTACTTGCATTCAAATCCCAGCTCCATCACTTATCAGCTGGGTGGCCTAGGGAAAGTTATTTAACCTCTTATTCTCTCTGTGTATATTTCCTCATTTTTAAAATAGAGATATTAATTAGGATTATTAAGAGGATTAAATGCAATAAATATATATAAAGTACCTAAAGTAATTCCTGGCACTAGGAAATGTTCAAATATTAGCTATTATTTTAATTTTTATTGTTATTTTCTTTTTCCTTTGTTTAGTCTTTCATTAATGTATGCTCTTTTAAAAAATTTATTTCCTTCTTTGACTTGATTTGAGTTTGCTCTGTTGTTCTTATAATTGGATGCTTAGTTCATCTATATTGAATTTATCTTTTGTATGTATTTAAGCATATAAATAACTTTCTAGGTATCACTTTAACTGCATCTAGTAAATGAATAGTACTTCTATGGTAGTTAAATTCTAAATATTTTTGTAATTTCAGTTATTTGATAATAAATTACTTATAAGAATGTAGTTTCTAAATGTATGGAATTTAAGGAAAATTTGGGCGGGCTTAAAACAATGACAACGTATTTTCTACTCATAAATCTTCAATTTGTGTAGCGCTCAGTAGGGATAGTTCATAGCTGTTCTACGAACAGCTGGTGTCAGGTGGACTGACTTGGAGTCTAGCATCTGGAATCATTTGAAGGCTCACTTATTCACGTGTCTGCCAGTTGATGCTGGCTTTTGGCTGAGACTTTGGGGGTTGTCAGCTGGAAAACCTATACATTGCCTTTCCAAGTGGTCTGGGCTTCCTCATATCGTAGTGGCTAGGTTCCAAGAGTAAGTGTCGAGAGAGGGAGAGTGGAAGCAAGAAAGGATAGAGTGGAGAGAGGTGAAAATTTTATCTATTTAATTACACAGGCTCTGAAGTCATGTAGCATCACTTGTGTGTGTGTGTGTTTGTATGTGTTTTAACAACTTTATTGAGGTATATCTGACACAAAAATTTTCATGTATTTAAAGTACAATTTGCTAGGTTTTGGTGCATGTGTACATCCTGAAATTACAACCACAGCCACAGTCAGGACGATGAACATATTTATCCCTCTAAAAAGTTTCCTCCTGCTCCTTCCTAATCCCTCTCTCCCATTCCTCCACACCCCATCCATTCCTAGGTAAGTACCGATCTGCTTTATGTCACTGTCATTAGTTTGCTTTTTCTAGAAATTTATGTGAGTGGAATCATATCCTCTTTTTTGTCTAGAATTTTTGCACTAAGCAGAATTATTTTGAAAATAATTCATTCTTGAAGCATGTATCAATAGTTCAATCCCTTTTATAGCTGAGTAGTAATCTACTTTATGAATATACAACAATTTATCTGCTCACACTGAAGAGGGATTTTTGGGTTGTTTCCAGTTTTTGGCTTTTACAAATAAAACTGCTATGAACATCACATACAAGTCTTTGAAAAGACAAATGTTTTCTTTTCTCTTTAGTAAATATGTAGGCGTGAAATAGCAGGATTGTATGGTAGGTGTGTGTTTAACTTTTAAGCAACTGCCAAACTGTTTTCCAAAGTAGTTGTGTGATTTTACATTCCTCTACATATATATCAACACTTGGATCAATTTTCATAAGGTATATAGTGGTATCTCATTGTGGATTTATGTTTTTCAATTTTTTGTATTGAAGTATAGTTGATTTACAGTGTCGTGTTATTTTCTGGTGTACGGCAAAGTAATTCAGTTATATATGTGTGTGTGTATGTGTGTGTATATATATATATATAATACTTTGGATCTGGTAATTCCAAACTCCCAATCCATCCCCTCCCCCACCCTACTTCCCCCTTGGCAAGCACAAGTCTATTACTCTGTCTATGAGTCTGTTTCTGTTTTGTAGGTAAGTTCATTTGTGTCATATTTTAGATTCCACAGTTTAAGTGGTATCACATGGTATTTGTCTTTCTCTTTCTGACTTACTTCACTTAGTATGATAATCTCTAGGTCCATCCATGTTGCTGCAAATGGCATTATTTCATTCTTTTTTATGGCTGAGTAGTATTCCATTGTGTGTGTGTGTGTATCACATCTTCTCCTTTGTTGATAGACATTTAGGTTGTTTCCATGTCTTGGATGTTGTAAATAGTGCTGGTGTGAACATAGGGGTGCTTGTATCTTTTTGAATTATAGTTTTTTCTGGATATATGCCCAGGAGTGGGATTGCTAGATCATGCTCATTGTGGCTTTAATTTGTATTTCCCTAATAACTAATGATGTTGAGTATCTTTTAATGTCTTTATTTGCCATCATTATATTTTCTTCAGGCACAATGTCTGTTCAAATCTTTTGCCCATTTAAAAAATTGGATTAGGTGTACCCCCCAAAAAATAATAAATTAAAATTGTAAAAAAAAAAAATTAGATCATTTATTTTCTTATTAGAGTTTTAGGAATTCTTTATATATTTTGAATACGAGTTCTTTATCAGATATATGCCTTGCCAATACTTTCTCCCAGCCTGTGGATTGTATTTTTTTATTCTCTTTTCATTTGAAGAGCCAAAGATTTTAATTTTGAGTACATAATTCTATTCATTTTTTTTCTGAATTCTCCTTTTGGTGTCACATTGAAAAAATTTTTGCCTAAACCAGGGTAATGGTAGCAAAGATTTTCTCTCATGTTTTCTTTTAGAAGTTTATAGTTTTACATTTAGGTCCAGGCTTCATTTTGAGTTAATTTTTGTATATGGTACATGGTATGTATAAAAGTTTATTTTTTTGCATGTGAATATTGAATTATTCCAGCACCATTTGTTGAAAAGACTGTCTTTTCTCATATATTTGCACCTTTGTAAAAAAAAAAAAATCAGTTGTCCATATGTGTGTGGGTCTGTTTCTGGACTCTTTATTCTGATACATTGATCTATTTGTTTATCTTTATGTCAACAACATATTGTCTTGATAATTGTAGCTTTATAATAAGTCTTGAAATCAGGAAGTTTTAGTCCTACAACTTTGTTCTTCTCTTACAAAGTTGTTTTGGGTATTCTAGGACTCTTCCATTTTCAAATGAATCTTAGAATTAGCTTCTCAATTTCTTAAAAAGCCTGTTGAATTTTTTATTGGGATTGCATTGAATCCATAGATCAATTTGGGTAAACTTGACATCTTAACAATATTGAGCCTTATGATCCGTGAACACAGTATCTCTCTCCATTTATAATTTCTCTCAGAAATGCTTTAGGGTTTTCAACATACGGGTCCTTCAAATATTTTGTCAGAATTATGTATAATTACTTAATTTTTAATAATTATTTAAAATTTGAAGCTATTATAAATGCTCTTTTATATAATTTTAATTTGTAATTGCTCATTGCTAGTATATAGAAATAAAACCAATTTTTGTATGTTGTCCCTATATATTTAATCTTGCTAAACTCACTATTCTAAAGCTTTTTGTAGATACCATCAGGTTTTCTACATTTACAATCATGTTATCTATGAATAAGGACAGTTTTACCTCCCCCTTTCTGATCTCATGGCTTTTATTTCTTTTTCGTGAGTTACTGCACCAATTAGAACCTCAATGCAACATTGACTGACTAGAGGTGGTCAAAGTGGAAAACCTCTTGTTTCTGATTCTAGAAGGAAAACATTCAGTCCTTTACAATTATGTATGATGAGAGTTTTTATCAAGAATCATTGTTGAAATTTATGCAGTTTTGAGATGGCTTTTATTTTTCAGTTTTAATATAGTGAATTATATGGATTGATTTTTGAAAGTTTGTATTCCTTGGAAAAGCCCACTTTAATATATTAGTTTTTCTCAGCCTCAGCAATACTGACATTTGGAGTGAGATGGTTCTTTGTCAGGGGCTGTCTTGTGCATTGTAGGATGTTTAGCAGCATCCCTAGCTTCTACCCACTAGATGCTAATATCACCACTTGCCCCCAGTTGTGACAACCAAAAATGTCTCCAGACATTGCCAGATGGCTCCGTGGGTGACAAAATCATAACTGGTTGAAAACCACTGGTATATATTATTAAATTTGACTTGCTAAAATTTTGTTTCAAATTTTTGTGTCTATGTTCATAAAGGATGTTGGGTGTTTTGTTTCGTTTGGTAATGTCTTTGCTGGATTTTATATCAGTAATTCTGGCCCAAAGGAATGAGTTGGAAAGTATTCCTTCCTTTTTTAATTACACAGAAGAATTTGTATCAAACTCATATTATTTATTCCTTAAATAACAGGTAGAATTCACTAGTGAAGTCATCTGTCACTGGAGATCTGTGTATAGGGTGGGGGAGGGTTTTAACTACAGCCTAATTTTTTAAGAAGATTTAGGAACATTCAGGTTATCTGTTTTTTCTTGGTAGTTTGTGCCTTTCAAGGAATTGATCCATTTCATCTAATTTATTGAGTTTATGGGCATAAAGTAGTTCACAGTGTTTCTTCCTATTCATTTAATGCTATAAGATCTATCATGCTGTCACCACTTTCACTCCTGATATTGGTAATTTATGTCTGTTATCTTTTTTTCTTGATAAACCTGGTGGAGTTTTATCGACATTATTTATCTCAAGCAATTAATTTGTTTCATTTATTTTCACTTTTTTTCTGTTGTCTTTCTTGGTTTTTGTTTTTACTATTTTTTTCCTTCTGCCTACTTTACTTTTATTTTGCTCTTCTTTTTCTAGCTTCTTTAGGTATAGCTTAGTTCATTTAATTGAGACCTCCTTTTTTTCTCAATATAATCATTTAAAATTTTAAATTTTCCTCCAAGCTGTAGTTTAGTTGTATTCGACAGATTTTGGCAAGTTGTGTTTTCATTTTCATTCAATTAGAAGTATTTTCTGAAATCTTTTTGATTTCTTCTTTGACCCATGGGTTTCTTAGAAGTGTGTTTAGTTCTCAAATACTTGAAGAATATCTAGGTTCCATTTATAAATTTTAAATTATTTTGTTTTGATAGAGAACATATTCTGTGTAAGTTCAGTCTCTTAAAATGTATTGTGGGACAAGATGACATAGACATCTATTTCTGCTTCTCCCCAGTAAGTAAAACTATAAACCCTGGAAATAATGCGAAAGACAACCAAAGGAGAACTCTGAAAGATGGAAAGAGGAAGGTAATCTGGTTAGGGACCCCAGGAAGGACTAGAGGAACAGCCTAGTCAGGGCATCTTGTAACCTCCCCCTTCAGAAGATGACAGTTAAGGCCCAGCATGTCCTGACCCCAAACTTAGCTACAGAAGGCGTCTCAGATTGGCTTATTCTTCCCCAGATTGAAAAGGATATCCAACAACACCAGGCTCGTCCACACAAGTGTTTCTACCACAACACACACACACACACACACACACACATACTCACACAATGGTAACTAGGTGAGATTATGTGTTAACCTGATTGTGGTAATCATTTCACAATGTATATGTGTATCAAAGCATCATGTTGTAATATGCAAGTTTTTTGCCAATTATACCTCAAAAAAGCTGAAAAAATTCATCTCTATGTATTGTGTTGCATTACATGTATTGGGGGAATAAGAAAAGAATTGGAGGATGATTTCTATCAAAATAGAGTTTAATTTTTACAGTTTAAAATGTTCACATGGTTCTTGCCCTTCGGCGTGCCAGTGAAGATCCTGGTGTTGCCACTGGCCGCCGCCCTGCCCGCTGTTACCAGTACTGTAAGAACAAGCCATACCCAAAGTCTCCCTTCTGCTGAGGTATCCCTGATACTAAGATCCACATCTTTGACTTGGGGTAGAAGAAGGCAAAGTGAATGAGTTCCCACTCTGTGGCCACATGGTGTCAGATGAGTATGAGCAGCTCTCCTCTGAAGCCCTGGAGGCTGCCCATATGTGTGCCAACAAGTACATGATGAAAAGCTGTGGCAAAGATGGTTTTCATATTTATATTCAAATATGGCTCCACCCCTTCCACTTCAAAGGCATCAACAAGATGTTGTCCTGTGCTGGGGCTGAGGGGCTCCAGACAGGTATACGTGGTGCCTTTGGAAAGCCCCAGGGCACAGTGGCCAGGGTCCACATTGGCCAAGTCATAATGTCCATCTACACCAAGCTGCAGAACAAGGAGCCTGTGATTGAGGCCCTCCGCAGGGCCAAGTTCGAGTTCCCTGGTGGCCAGAAGATCCACATCTCCAAGAAGTGGGGATTTACTAAGTTTAATGCGGATGAATTTGAAAACATGGTGGCAGAAAAGCGGTTCATCCAGGATGGCTGCAGGGTCAAATCCATCCCTAATCATGGCCCTCTGGACAAATGGCGGGCCCTGCACTCATGAGAGTCTTGGTGCTGTCTCCTGCTTACTCATGTCCACTAATAAATCCTACTTTCCTGTCAAGAAAAGATATTCACATTCTTTTTTGTATTTTACTTGAGTTACATGTGTAATTAAGTATAATGGTATATACAGTGTTTAAATTTACATATTGTGTATGTCCTTTACTTTTCATAATCCCAACATTGAGTATAGGTTGGCTTGATAGTAGAGGAGCTTTTGATTTTATTATTTTGGGGGCCCATGAACTATGTCTGTGTGTTGTCCAGACCTAGGACAGGGGAGAAAGAAGTACTACCAGAGAAGAGCTGGGAAAGAAAGGTTTGGGTTCAGGGATGCAATTTTTGCTAGAAAAGTTGCCATTTTTTTTTAAACCTCTTGGTTGGGTAGTAACAAAGACCACGCTTAAGCTCTAACAATAGGTGAGCTGGGTGTCAAAATCTAAAATGCCAGTTTCCAAGCAGAATTTTAAAACATATATGGTCACAAGAAAATGTTAGGAGTGATTATTCCTGGGGAGTAGGATTAAAGGAACTTGAGGAGGGGGTAGGAAGAGGGGTTTTACTTTTCATTTTGTACTAGTAGAGGAACTTTTTAAATAAAATGCACTAAACACTGGGAATGTATATTTAGTCTTATTTATTCCTCATCAAGTTTGCTAGAAACTGACACACTCAAATTTAATTATATTTAATATTTGTAGTTAATATTATTTATTTGACCTATTAACGTCTGTTTTATTTTCAGAACTGAATGCAGAAGCTAGTCTAATGGACCAGATGAGCAGCTGTGATAGTTCATCAGATTCCAAAAGTTCCTCATCTTCAAGCAGTGAGGATAGTTCCAGTGATTCAGAAGTTGAAGAGTGCAGATCCTCTGCTTCTAATCCAGGGAATTATGTCTCAGAACATCCTACCATGTCTACCATGCCACAGTGCAAGATTCCTGAGATAGTGGCTGGTCCTAATAAACATCATGACAGCAGTGGCCTTCTGATGAATACTTTGAGTAAGTGTACATAAGCATGAGTAATTGGAAAAGTAAGAATTCACAGTGGAGCCATACTGATTACGGTCTAAAATTTGCTTAAAGAGAGAGACTTCTTTTTTATTCATTTGGCAGCATTAACCATTCCCTTGTTATTGAATTATTCATTAGACTCTGTGACATAATGCCTTATTGTCTTTTCTCCTGTCTTTCTAGGCACTTTTCTGTCTCTTCTTTGCTGATTTATACTATTCTACTCAGTCATTAGAGCTGGAGTTCCTCAAGGCTTAATTCTAGGTCCTTTTTATTCTATATTCTTTCCTCAGATAATCTCCATAATTCTGTTGCAGTCAATACTTATATATAGAGGACTTGTAAATTTGTATCTCTGACCCACAACCTCTGAGCTCTAGAAACATAAGTCCAATACATCTCATATTAAAAGGCATCTCAAATTCACCTTGTCCAAAACCAATTTATAACCTTTGGCTAACTGTGTTTCTTCCTAGAGAAAGGCAGGATTCATCTAATTATGCAAACCAGAAGTGATTGTATTTTAAGGTTGAGTTCCTCTCCCTCTTTACAGCATAGTCAGTCCTTCACCGAGTCCTGTTTATATTACTCCTTAATCTCAAATTCATCTACTTCTCTGCATCTCCACCACTATCAGTCTAGTTAAACTTACCGTTATTTGTTGCTTTAATAATGCAATGTCTTCCTAACTGGTTCATGCCTTATGTACTCAAACCCATTTTTGATCCACTAAGTACACTGTGGCCATATTGATCTTTTCATAATTCAAGTATTATTTGTCTCTCCTACTTTGAACTTTTCAGTAGCTTATCCTCTCTTTTGTCATAGAGACAAAACATTTGAACATAAAGGTCTTGCTCTTTCTGCTCTAGCAACATTTTCCTGCTTTTTGTCACCACACTCAAATACTTTCGCCTACCTCAGGGACTATACATGTACTGTCCATTCAGCTAGAAATACTTCTTTCTTTTCATGTAGTTAACTTTTTCTCCTTTAGATGACAGTTCAAGATTTACTTTATCAGGAAAGCCTTTCTTGACCTTTCTGACAAGATCAAATCCCCCTTGTTATAGACTTTCAGAGCAATATCTTCTTTATATCAATTGTCGTTAACAAATTTACATTTTTTTGATTTGCTCTCTTCTAGAGTATAAGCTCCAGGAGGACAGTGATCTTGTTTATTTTGCTTATCACTGAATGCTAGCACCTGTACAGTATCTGATACATAGCAGATGCTCAGGAAATTCTTTTTCATAAAGGCACACAGGTTGATGCTCTCTGGGGGAGAATGGGACTTGATATTTAAAACTTATCTCACTGTGTTAATTAATAATGGTAGAATAAGCATCTAGGAAAGACTGACTTGCTCTAGCTTAACAACAGAACTAAATAAGGGAGGAGCCAAAATGGGTGGTAGAGTAAAACTATGGTTATGCTTACGGTAGTGTAAAACTGTGAGTTAATTAGGGACCAGCAAAGGTCTTTTGAACTTCCAGTTATTTATGTCTTTAGTGCTATTATTTTTACCTGAGAGGCAAAATTGTAGCATCTGATTTCTTGAATGGCCAGATAATGACAAATACTAGGAGAAATTTGTATGCCCATAATAATATACCTTCATGATGTATGTATGTACATACATTAAAATATGTTTAGTTACATGTGTGTTTGTATATATAAAAGAAAAATTGACGGAAGTAGGGAAATTGACAAGTCTAACGTAATGGTAGATTTAATGCATCTATAATCGAGGAGACAGAATTTAGTAAGGGTATAAAATCTTTGAACAACACAATTAACATGCCCTTTTTTTTAACATAATAAATGCTATCTTTTTTGTTTTTGTCCGCAGCACAGTATCATTTCTGTAAATTAAAATTAGTCATAGGAAGCAATTTATGTTTTGCAAGAGCACAAACAAATGGAAGAATCTACACTGTGATAGTTTCCTAGGGATGCTAGGAAATATCACAAACTAGGCAATTTAAAACAACAGAAATGTATTCTCTCACACTTCTGGAGTCCAGGAGTTAAAATCAAAGTGTCAGCAGGGTTGATTTCTTCTGGAGGCTCTGGAGAAGAATCTGTTTTGTGACTCTCCTATTTTCTGGTGGTTGCTGGCAATCCTTGGTGTTCCTTGGCGTCCAAACTTGCTCCAAACTTGGCGTCCATCTTCCTTCTCTGTGTGTTTGTGTCCACATTTATTTTTTCTTTTTATCTTTTTTAAATTTATTTTTATTGACATATAGCTGAATTATAATATGTTAATTACTGCTATCAGCAAAGTGACTCTCTCTATATATATGTATATATATACATATACGTGTGTGTGTGTATATATACGTATATATATATATTCCTTTCCATTATGGTTTATCACAGGATACTGAATGTAGTTTTCTGTGCTATACAGTAGGACCTTGTTGTTTAGCCATTCTGTATATACCAGTTTGTATCTGCTAATCCCAAACTCCCAAAACAACTGTCTTCCACCACCCTACCCCTTGACAACCATCAGTCTATTCTCTATGTCCCTGATTCTGTTTCTGTTTCATAGATAGGTTCATTTGTGTCATCTTTTAGATTCCACATATAAGGGATATCATATGGTATTTTTCTTTCTCTTTCTGACTTATTTCACTAAATATGGTAACCTCTAGTTGCTTCCATGTTGCTGCAAATGGCATTATTTCATTCTTTTTTATGGCTTAGTAGCATTCCATTGCATATATGTACCATATCTTCATCCATTCATGTCGGTGGGCATTTAGGTTGTTTCCGTGTCTCGGCTATTGTGAATAGTGCTGCTGTGAACGTGGGGTGCGTGTATCTTTTTGAATTATAGTTTTGTCTGGGTATATGCCCAGGAGTAGGATTGTTGGATGGCAGTTCTATTTTTAGTTTTCTGAGGAATGTCCATACTGTTTTCCACAGTGACTACACCAACTTACATTCCCACCAACCATGTAGGAGGGTTCCCTTTTCTCCACACCTTCTCCAGCTTTTGTTATTTGCGGACTTTTTTAACAATGGCCATTCTGATAGGTGTGAGGTGGTACCTCATTGTAGTTTTGATTTGCATTTCTCTAATAATTTGCCATGTTGAGCATCTTTTCATGTGCCTATTGGCCATTTGTATTTCTTCTTTGGAGAAATGTCTCTGTAAGTCTTCTGCCCATTTTTCGATTAAGTTGTTTCTTTGTTGCTGAGTTGTTTGTACTGTTTGTATATTTCCAGAAATTAAGCCCTTGTCAGTTGCATCCTTTGCAAATATTTTCTCCAATTCTGTAGGTTTTCTTTTCTTTTTGGTTATGGTTTCTTTTGCTGTACAAAAGCTTGTAAGTTTGATTAGGTCCCATTTGTTTATTTTCATTTTTATTTCTATTGCCTTGGGAGATTGAACCTGTCCATCCTAGTAGTAAATACATCAAATCTTGCAATCTAAAAGTGAAAAGCAGTCATTCTTTTAAGAATATAAATATAAAACATTTATGGAAATTACTTTCTACTGGGACAAATGAAGTAACACATTTACTTGAAGAAGTGAAGAAATCATATTTTATCAATCATATCATATGACTATAAGACAATGAGAATATAAATAAGTAACAAAAAATACTTTAAAATACATACTTAGAAACTTTGGAGCACATACCTAGTGACTCACATGTTAAAAGGAAATTACAATGAAATTATAAAATATTTATAATTAAGCAATATCAAAAATGTCTCAGCAGTTTTGGGGTGCAACCAAAATGATTCTGATAGGGAAATTTCAAAATGTTCTTTTTTTAAAAAAAATTGAAAATAAAGAGTGAAAGTTTCACCTTGAGGAACTAAAAGAACAATAACATCTTAAAGCAGGAGAAGAAAGTATTATAGATTAGAATTGAAATTAGTGTAATAGATAACAAGGAAACATTAGAGGAGCAACAAGACTAAAAGTTATTTCTTTGAAAACTAATAAAAAAGGACCAACCTTCAACTAGGGCTGATGAAGAAAAAATGAAAAAAACCTCAATATTAGGAATGAAAGAGTGGTTGAAATTATGTTTTTATCTTTTTAATTATGAAAACTTTACAAAAATTTTATCCCAGTAAATTTGGCATAAAAATGGGTGATTTTCTACGAAAAAAGTAAAATTTACCAATTCTAACTCAAAAAGGAATGCAAAGTCTGAAGAAACCATTAACAATTAATGTCTCTTCCTCCTTCACCCTACCTCCCTATCCCCAAGATGCAAGAAAACTGAAGATAATTTTAAGATGAATTTTAACGAATCTTCAAGGAACAGACAACTCATCTTCTACAAACTGTTTCAGAGAACAGAAGATTAGGGGAAGCAACCCAGTTCTTTGATAATTCTAGGGTAATCTCAATATTAAAACTGAAGACAAGACAAAAAGCATTATAGACCAATTTCAGTTAAGAACATGGATGCAAAATTACAAAATAAGATATTAGCAAATTGAATAGCCAGTGTTCTTAAAACAAGCAAGCTAAGTCATGACCAAAAAAGGCTCATCACCGAAATGTAAGAAATGTTCAGTATCTGAAATGATATCAATATAGTTTACCACATTAACAGATTATAAGAATAAAACCATATGATCATTTCAACAAATTTGAATTTGACAGAAGTCAATATTTATTAATTTTAAAACTTTCCCTGGAGGTTGAATATCAGGGAATTTCCTTAACGTTATAAAAGTTAATTGCAAAAAACAAAACTGCTGCCAACATTATCCTAACAGAGACTCTAGAAGCATTTCCGTTAAAGTCAGGAAGAAGCGAAGGAGGACTAGTATCATAATTTTTATTCAGTGTTGTACTGAAGATTCTAGAGAATGCAGTAAAACAAGTAAAAGAAATGAAAATAAGAATTGGAAACAGGAAATAAAATGATCCTTATTTGTAGACAATGTAATTGTCTACATAGAAAATCCAAAGAAATCAACAAACAGTAGAAATAATAAAAGAATTTAGAAATATTTTGGACGCAAAAATGATATGGAAAAATCAGCAGCGATCTTGTTATACCAGTAATAGCCACTCGGAATTTCTTTTTAAAAAATTAGTGAATTTCTTTTCTTGATATATTTTATCCAAACTGAGTTTCCTAATAAGAGGAAAGAAACCTTTTTTTTACTGTTACTGAAGTCATCCCATTTTCAAACTTGGCAGACTCAACACTCTCTTTTATAACATAATTTTAAGCCCCGTTTATCCTGAAATGAATTTCATAGCTTAATATCATCTAGGCACATACATCTTTGAAAAGAATGTAATATGAAGACAAAATAAAAATAATTTATAGTAAAGTAGTATATATTCTATTTTATAAATGTTCAGGCATGGCCAGAAGACATAACAAAGTGCCAAATATTTGCACTTACTTTCAATGAATATATTTGGAATTAAGAGAAGCAAAGCAATATTCAGCTTATATGTCAAGAATTTTTTTCTGTTTAACTTGTTAAAATAAGGACTGGAAAGGTATGTACATATATATTAATAAAACTGCATACACAGGTAAGTTTTGAGGTGCTGTATTACTGACCCAAAGACAATGAGCAGCATAGATATCACTGTGTTTTCAAAAACAATTAAAAAAATCTTTGTAAAGTTTCCCCTGAAAAGTAAAGTCTTCCTTCAGTTTACATGATAGCTGCATCCTTGCAAATTTCAGAGAATTTTAAATCTGTACAAAAGGGTACTTTTCGTTTATAAAAATGCAGTTAGTTTTGGCCTTAAAATTATAAACAAATCATTCAAATACGTGAGTATCCCACTGGGCTTTCAAAAGTTTTACAGAATGTAGAAGAGTTCTTTATTGTGCACGACTGGTCCTTGCATTGCAAGACATTTCAGATTCTTAAATTCCCCTTCCACTGAATGCCACTAGCAATCTGCAGATCACTGGGACAAGCAACCTCTCATGTACATTTCTGTAACATCCCCTAGGGGGCAGTATTGCCCTCATTGAGAAACATTGGTTTGGGTATCTGAATGCATTTGCTGTGGGTATACTCTTTTTTCCAAGTCATAATTACCACTTTGATTGAAAACATATTTCCTTTACTAAGAATCTCATATTCAGAGGCTAATCTCTTATCTTCAAAACTGAACATTTCAACTAACAGCATGGTAATACTGTGCTTATAACCTCTATAGTATGAAATCTATTAAGAAAAGTGGAACTCAGGACATTTGGGTTTGTGTCACTTGAGAAACTCATTTTACAGGCATCACATCAAAATGAACATCCTAATGCCGTACAGTAGCTGTATAATAAGTAGAAACTTAAGCCTTGAGAATGGTAAAATGGTCATGTGAACAAGATGCACAGAAGAAGCTTTAGCAGATTTCTTTATCAACTGATATAGTTAGTTCTGGAGTTCATGCAATGGACTGAGGTATCTTATAACAACTTATATATGGCCTAAAAACTACTCCTCTTAAATTGGATATTAACTTCAAAATATGCCAGCTTTTGTTGATTGTAGAGTAGTTTAAAAATACAAGAATTTTTTAACCATTGTAATTTACTACCCAAAAGATTTATCCAGTCTTATAGCTTCAAATAACCCCTCTATAATCAATGCCTTCCAAATCTTTTTTGGCTCTAGCCTCTATCTTGAGCTTCAGATTTGTATATCCAATTGCCTATACTGTATATACTTGAATATTTACTAGGTATTTCAAAGGTACCATGTTAAAAATTGAACTTGTGATTTTTTTTTACATAATCTTGTTCCTTTCGTGTTTTCATTTCAGTAAATGATACCACCATTTATCTAGTTTTTTAGACAAGAAATCTTGGGGGTCATTCTTTACTTTTCTCTTTCTCTCATGCGTTAAGTCCAATACTGTTGATAGTCCTATAAACTCTATCTTCAAAAAAATTATAAATCTGACCACTTGGCACCACCTGAACCACCTGAGTCTAAGCCAAAATTATTTCTTTTTCCCTCAGTTTTATTGAGATACAATTGGCATATAGCACTGTATAAGTTTAAAGTGTACAACTGTTGGTCTACATAAATCCTGAAATGATTACCACAATAGGTTTAGTAAATATACATCATCTTGTGTAGATAAAACATTAAAGAAATTGGAAACATTTTTCTTCCTTGTGATGTGAACTCTTAGGATTTACTCTTTTAACAACTTTCTTTTATCACATACAATAGTGTTAATTATTTTTATCATGTTATACATTACATCCCTAGTATTTATCTCTTAGCTGGAAGTTGTACCTTTTGACTGCCTTTTATCTAATTCCCCTTCCCCCCCCCCAACCCCCACTTATGGTAGCCACAGATCTGATCTTTTTCTATGAGTTTGTTTTTGAAGTATAATTGACTTACAACATGTGTTAATTCTTGGTACACATCATAGTGATTTGATATTTCTATACATTTCAAAATGACCACCATGATAAGTCTAGTTGTCATCTGTCACCACACAAAGATATTACGTAGTTATTGACTATATTCCCTACACTGTACCTTTCATACTTGTGACTCATGTATTTTATAACTGAAAGTTTGTGCCACTTAATTTCCCTTACCTATTTCTCTCCTCACCCTACCCAGCTCCACTCTGGCACCTGTTTGTTCTCTGTATTTGTCATTCTGTTTTTCTTTATATTTGTTCATTTGTTTTGTTTTTTAGATTCTGCATATCAGTGAAACTGTACAGTATTTGTCTTTCTCAAAGCCAATATTATATCTTACATGAGAAACTGCTTAGACTCATAACTGTACTCACTGATTCCACATTTCTTCCCCACTATTACAGTCTATTCACAGATATACAATAGTCTTCAAGTCAATTGTCTGCTTTAAATTTTCCAGTGAATTGATTTCCCATTACATTTCAAACAAAATCAAAGTTTTTACCATGACCTACACCTCATGGTCTTCTGGATATCTTTCTGACCTATTTCCCAACATTCTCTTCCTCACTCTTTCCACTCCAGCCACAGTGGTGTTCTTGCTGTCAGAACACAAGAAGCATGCTTCTGCCTTGGGACATTTGTATTTGCTTTTTCCTGAGCCTGGACAGTTTCCCCAGTCTCTGTATTTTCATGATTCTCTCTCTGCATTTGGATTTCTGTTCCCATGTCCCACTTCGAGGAGGTATTCCTAACTCCGCTATCTAAAATAGCACCTCCCACCACTCTCCTCATACCAATCTAAATAATGTAATATTTACCCCTATTTAGGATAAATGTTACATTAGATATTTGTTTATTGTCTCTCTCCCTTACTGGAGTGTAAGTTACATGACTGTAAGCACATGGAAGAATTACAAAAGAATTGATGTGTTACTCTTTTTATTTTATTTTTTAGAGGGAAAGGGACAAAGGGGAAGGGGAAAATGGTAAGGAAAAAAAGTCAAAGGGGAGGAGGAAAGCGTTGCCTGAATCTGGCCTCCAGGGGCCAGGAAGGTAGACTTATGAAACGTGGTAGTGCTGAAACAAGAGGTTCAGGCTGCCATTTGTCACCCACGGGGAAGCTGCATTGTGTGGTCCCAGAGGTGCCCAGATCCCAGAGGTGCCCAGAAGGGGACAAGCCCCATGTTGGGTGCCACAAACTATGTTACCAACTAGGGTTCTTGGCCTCCTTAATCAATAGAAGTTGATCAGAGGCCAGACAAGAAATTGAGGCAAGGTTTTATTGGGGCCCCAGCTACAGCAGGGGGAGTGAGAACAAGCAACAGCTTCCCTTGCTTGCCAGCTCCAAGTTACTCTTAACATATACTGCTTAATGAGTTTGATGGAATTTGAAGTAAAAAATGAAAGATGTCATTTCTGGCACAATAAACACTAACAAGAGAAATCTCAGCATAACAACTTTCAGTAAAAACCATTATAATTTGTATTCCTATATTAAAATAAGCTAATTTGAATATTTGATCTTGCTTTAGTTAAATAATAAATAACATAGTTATTTTGCATCTCCATATGAATTTTAAAAATCAACTTATTTTCTACATTCACAAAACCTGTTGGATTTTGTGTTGCAACTGTAGGTTGATTTGGGGATTACGGACATTTTTACTGAGCGTTCCAAATCATGAGCTTGGTATGTCTCTCCATTTATTTAGATCTTTAATTTATTTCAATAATGTTTTAGAGTTTTAATATTGATGTCTTAGACCTTTTCAATAGATTTATTCCTAGGAATTTCTTATACTTTGGAGCTGGTGTAATTTCTTTAATTTCCTTTTCTATTTCTTTTTGCTGATATTTAAATACAGTTTATTTCTATGTGATGATTTTGTATTCATACTTGTTGCTAAATACGTTCTTTTATTTTTTTAAAGCTCTTTATTGGAATATAATTGCTTTACACTGTTGTGGCAGTTTTTGAGGTACACCAAAGTGAATCAGTTGTATTTATACATATATCCCCACATCCTCTCCCTCCCATGACTCCCTCGCACCCTCCCTGTCCTGGCCCTCTAAGTCGTCACCCATCATCGAGTTTATCTCCCTATGTTATGCAACAACTTCCCACTAGCTATCTATTTTACATTTGGTAGTGTATATATGTCAATGCTACTCTCTCACTTCGTCCCAGCTTCCCCTTTGCCCCCCACCCCCCAACACCATGTCCTCCAGTACATTCTCTACATCTGCATCTTTATTCTTGCCCTGTCACTGGGTTCATCAGTCATGTTCTCTTTTAATTTCATTTTTCCATCCTCTCTCTGACTATATTAGTATCTGTCATTTGAGAGCCTCAGCCTCCTTTCTGTACATGACTAAAATATCACTTTCTTCTCTCATAATCATTGAGTTCACAAATATTTTTTACTGTTATCAATGATATTTTAGATTCTTCCACTCTATCATTTTTTTTAACCTCTGAAGAGTTTGTTCTATTTTTTTTTAATCTCTGAAGAGTTTGTTTCTATTCAGGAGTTGCTTTTCTTTTTGATCTTTTCCCTTTTATCCTTCTATCTGATTTCAACTTAGCAAAAATGATGGTATACAAGAGGTATCTTGGTAAGTTAGAAAAGGCTCTAGAGAAGCTCTTTGAGGCTGGAATTCTATCTAGTCTGAGCTCTTCTGTAATATACTTCAGACTAGACTAGGAGCGGGATTTCAAACTAGCGTTCACCAAATCCCTATTATAAGAATTACCAGAGATGCTTATTAAAAATACAAGTTCTTAGGTACCTGCTTAGATCTATTGAATAAGAATTTTCAAAGGAAAGGCCTGTAAATGTGTGTGTGTGTGTGTGTGTGTGTGTGTGTGTGTGTGTGTGTGTGAATTGCTCTGGAAATTAGTATATATAAGTATATGTACAAATATAAATATATATGTAAATACATATCCCTAAGTGATTTTTATCATCAGGGAACTTTAGTTTACATAGGACAAGATTAAGATTCCTTCCATTTCTGATATTATTTGATTCTGTAAATGCTAGCATTGTATTGCCATAATCAAAAGATTTTCACCTAAACAAACAAGTATCAGAGAACTAATGCCAATACTCTATAAAGTTTTGTATTTAGGGCACCAACGAGCACGAATTAATTGGTGCCTTGCCTACAGGTGCTATTCCATCTGCTCTGCAAGATCAAATGCTATTCCAGAGGTACAAGGCCAGAGCAGGGGGAACCACTGATATAATTAGATCTTAAAAGCATCTGTGCCTCTAGTGGTTACCTTCACTAGTAACTTTTCTTTTTTAAGTAAATTTATTTATTTATTTATTTGTTTATTGGCTGTGTTGGGTCTTCATTGCTGCTCATGGGCTTTCTCTAGTTGCAGCGAGTGGGGCCTACTCTTCATTGTGGTGCATGGGCTTCTCATTGCAGTGGCTTCTCTTTTGCAGAGCACAGGCTCTAGGCATGTGGGCTTCAATAGTTGCGGCACACGGGCTCAATAGTTGTGGCTCATGGGCTCTAGAGCACAGGCTCAATAGTTGTGCAACACAGGCTTAGTTGCTCCACGACATGTGGGATCTTACTGGAGCAGGGATCGATTCCATGTCCCCTGCATTGGCAGGTGGATTCTTAACCACTGTGCCACCTAGGAAGTCCCAACTTGACTAGTAACTTTTGACTATTCCTTTGTTTTGTATCCAGATTCATCAACCAAACTAGGTCAGAAAGGTCAGTACTTCCTGAAAGAATAACTACAGCTTAATCGTTAATGCTATAAGCAGAAATGAAGCTGGACTTTTCATTGGATAAATGATGGTGGGAGAGAAGCAGGCCAAGGAGTGTGATAGAAGCTGAGAAAACATGGTCAAAGTCTGGAATAGCGTTTAGGAAGAAAAGGGTAGAGTTTATCCTGGTCTTATTTGTCAATAAATTACCCAAATAGGTAATGTAAGAATTTTATGAGGGATAGAGTCATAGGTTCTCATATTCTAAAATAAAATAATTCATTCTCCTGTTTCCTGACTTCTTTTTTGGTTTAGTCTTCATTTTTCTTATTGCTCTCTAGACATTCTTTTCCTTTTTCTTTTGATTGACAACTAGATGGGCCCCATACTCTCTTGTTCTTTTGCCTCTTTGACTTAGAAGCGTAATACTGTATAAAATGGATCTATCATTGTCATGTCTATTCTTGTTCCTCCTGTGATAAGAACTAAATATTGTATTCTGGAGTCACTTGGGAGTCCATTCACTGAAAATTAAGAAAAATGATGTTTGTAATAATACCTAGAAAATAACTGGTTCATAATTTTTATTCCAATTAAATTTTATTAACTAATGAAATGATGGTTTCATCCTGAAGTGAGAAAATGAAAACACAGGGAATTAATTTAGCAAAGGAGAAGAATGATTCCAAAATGTACATCACCAACCCTTTCCTTTTAATTTTCTTTAGCTCTACCTCTTTAATTGCTTATAAGACATTTCTAGTTGAACTTTATTATGCTGAAAACCAAAAATCAACATTTTTTTTGTATCTCTCCAAATTGAATTTGGAGATAACTTTCCCTCTTCAATGCATTTCAATTCCCCTACATTCCTATGTTTCTATTTCCTTAGCTTCCATTGCTAAGTAATGACCACAGGCGTTACTGATACTAATCTATCTGTAGTGGCATAGTGAAAATTCCAGATGTGCCACTTACTGGCCACATGACTTTAGACAAATTACATAACTTCTTGGGACATTAGTTCCAGTAAAATGAGGATAGTAGGAAGAATTAGGACATGTAGATATTATATGTGTATGTGTGCACGCGTGTGTTTGTATAAACCTTCCCCGCAATAGGTGTGGGATAAATGGCAGCTATTATTACCCTGAAATCAATTTTAAAATCTGTGCTCCAGGCTATGCTCCAGGCTTTGTATTCTTAACTAATTTTCATTCCTTTGCAACTCTCCAGCATTATACTGTCTGATCCCATGATGTGTTATTCTCACTTCCCCACCCTCTACCTTTTATGTGAACATTCTTTTGAGCTAGTCTGAGACCCACTCCTTTCTTTTCCTATAGTTTCTGCTTTGCAGGCAGCTGCTGAAGCCTGACACCCACAGGGTTAAACCTAGTTGCTGAAGCCACCCCCTCTCCCCCCCCCCCAAGTCCCCCTTTTCACAGTAGCCTGGCAGCTGTCCCAACTGCCTACCAAAGCCAAATGCTTGAAAACAGAGAGAGTAAGCAGCCAGCCATGAATGCCTTCCAGGAAAATGAGTCCAAGGTAACTGTTTTTTTACCTGTCTCCACTGAAGAGGTACCACTTCCACCCTCCAGCTTTCCAAAGAAGCCATCTCTGGTGAGTCCTTGGATTCAGTTTTGCCTCTGATAGGAACAGACTTACTCTTTTGATTCTCCTCCTTGGCCCCTGGAGCTTCACACTGAGCAGTATTAGAGTATCAAAAACTTCTCTCTTGGAGTTAGAATTAACCTGTAAACCAAACCTGAACAGAAGTTTCCTTAGGAGAAGAAGCAGCAGGAAGAGGTAGTCAGAGTTCTTCAATTGGTATCCAGGCCTTTGCTGTATTTCATTGTATATTCTGAGTTTCTCTAGGGTGGAAAAAAAGAAATTTGAATGTCCACAGAAACTTGGCAAGTATTCCTTACTGGAGAACTGTGTGTGATTGTTTTTTCTTTACAAAAAAACAAAAACAACAACAACAACAGCAAAACTCAGCCCTTAGTGTCTCCTGTGCGCAAACTCTATGCTGGAAACCAAGAGAAGTTTTAGAATAGATTTAGTCTCTGTTACCATGTTCCGGTTTACAGCGAGAGAAAGGACAGAAAAACAAGGAAGCAATAATAATTTTTTACTTTATACACTTGGTAAAGTCTTCCCAATTCTTATTCAATCCTCATATCAAAATCTTATATTGGGAGAGGATGTAGTAACACTAGCCAGAATTTACTGAGTTCTTACTACAGGCAAAGAGGTGACTGTATTAGTAGTCTAAGAGGTGGTAGTTTCTTTGGAATAACAAAATCAAAGTATAAAGACAGGTGTAGTGACATGGCCTCGAGCAGTATGCTAACACAGTGACAGTGTTTCATAGCTAGTAGAAGTGTGTTAACTAAACTTCAGGTTGCATGATTCTCAAGCTGTGAGCTGAGAAGGTAAGAAGACTAGTTCATTGTGTCTTTCCAGCAAGTTTTTTTTATCATACATTAATGTATATTATTATTTTGGAGGGTTGTTTATATATATCCATGTGGATAAAAGAATGAATACATTAGTTTATTAATTTATCATTTATTTATTTAACTTCTGGTCCTGAAGAATTTTGAAGCTGCTTACAAAGATGTATGTACATGTTATGAATAAGAAAAGGCAATAAAAATCTCATGATAAGTTTGGATTGAACCAAGGACATATATCTCAATCCCCCTCTCATGTTGGCTGGGCTGTCATAATGGGTGGGGATTTGAAATAAAACATGCTATTTCTTTTATTCTGACTGATACAGTGCATGAAATAGCATGCTCCTGTTAATGCCCAAATGGATTAGCATGGAAATGTTATAGAATCTCTCTTTCATGGAAAGAATGGACAATTAATTTGATAAGATTTAAGAACTCTCTGACCAAGGTCAAGGGGATCAATCATCTTACCTTTAGGAATCTGTATTGGGCTCTGTGCCTGGATTCAGGAGCCGCTCAATGGGAAGCCTTCATCTTGTTAGGGTTCCTCCCAGCACAGTGAATGGGGATGGTGGGGACAGAAAGGTTAATCCACACAGGAGCTAAGCAGGATACTGAGATCTGAGTGTAACTGCCTGGACGTCAGATGCTCCAGAGGCCAACTCTGTGTTCTGTTCCTGGAAATAAGTATGATTATTCTCCGGCCCAGAGCCCCATGCTTTTCATTTAGTACTTATGGGACGATGAACAGGTCCTGGTGTGTAGTATGAAGGAATGCCTGAGCAGTTCCATGTTAAATGAATGAGGAACAAAGTGATGTTCAGAATAGTTTCTCTTACTGCTGAATCAGCAACACAAGCACTTATAGTATGACACTGGCTGTTTCACGAAGCGTAGGGGCCATTGTTTCACATGACCTATCATGATGACTTAAAATAAATGATTTTTTTCTGCTATGGAGTAACCTAATGGTTTTAATAGGGAAATGTAGTTCATGCTTGAACCATTGCCTTTTTGTTTCATAGAAAATCTGTGGCTCGACCTATCCACTGAGTGTTGTCTTCATTGTGGTGAATGAATTCTGTGAGCGCTTTTCCTTTTTTGGCATGAAAGGTAATTTTGTGTCCCTGAGTCCTACTCATCTCCACTCACTCTCACCCCATGTTTGTAACAACCTGTCTTACATGCACTTATTTCCCTTATCTACTCTTTCTGCCTTCATCCAATTGGTCCTTTCCTTTGGTGAAGACTTCCCAAAAATGCCTCATGGGATTTCACTTACTAACTCTTACAGGCCAAGAACAGAAAGGCCTAGTGGAAACCAGAGCACAGCCTATGAGAATATAAGTGGAAAAACTCTCATCAGCAGCATTCCACTCTTCATTTCTGTTCCTAAGGTCTATGGATAATATTGTTGCTGGGAAGGAGAAGGAAGGATATTAGAAGGCCTATGTTTTCTTTCGGATTGGCCTAAATGATGCTCAGTACACATAGACTGAAGGAAGGAGTATTGCGTTTGTACACTAAGCATAGCCCCATTCGCTCCCACAACTCTGAGGGGCCCTGCTTCTACTGCCCAGCAGTCACCCCTCAGTCGCCTTCACCAGTAGGAGTGTTGAAGGTCAAGATCACCTTCAAAGACCATATCAAATGTTCTTCTCCTCCATAAGTCATTTTAATGCATCTATTTTGTTGTCTCTTTTTTTGCTTCAGCTGTGCTGACCCTGTATTTCCTGTATTTCCTGCACTGGAGCGAAGACACTTCCACATCTGTATACCATGCCTTCAGCAGCCTCTGTTATTTCACTCCCATCCTGGGAGCAGCCATGGCTGACTCATGGTTGGGAAAATTCAAGTAAGGACGGTGGGAGGTCACATTCGAAGAAGGTTCACACATTAATCGTGCAGAGACTACCACTTCCAGCCTCTTGCTTCCAAGCAAGAACATACTTATGTCATCCATGGCAAACAAGAATCTCTCTCGGACTGACTATACAGAAAGGTCTTCTCTCTTCATTATCAGTGTTTCCAGTATTTTTATACCCTTTTCAGTCAAGAGAGGTCTTTTTTCTTATATCTAATTTTAATCTTCCATTCTGTAGTTTAAGACCAATTCTTGTTCTGATCTCGAGTGATAAAGATTTCTACCCACAAGAAAATTTATAATTCAGTGTAGTTATTTGATATACTATCCATCTTTTCTGCAGATTGAATCATCCCAACTCTTTTACTATCTTCATATGAGTCCCTCTTTTCAGGTCTTTTACCATCTCTGTTTCTCTTCTCTAACCTCCTTCTGTAGTTTCTTTCTTAAGAATATGATAAATATTTTCATAAGTTAGACTAATGGTCTTTTCCACTCAGTATCTTTTAAGTCCCTGAAAATAGCACCATGATATATTTTGGGGATAATGTTATAGTTGTCCCCTGTAACATCATCCTCATAGGCTAGAGATGGAGCTTAGATATCCATCACTCAGGTATTTTTTGTGGACTTGTCTATGAAATTGTCTAAATTAGCATTTCTCAAAGTGCATTCTGTTGAAAATTCGTTATATAGGATCTCATGAATGTTATGTAGGAACGTAAAGCTCTTGCAGTCAAATAAGTTTGGAAAAATGCTACGCTGAATAAAGCTAAAAAGGTATCTTTACTGCATGACTTCCTATAGCCTTTAAAATGCTAATTAATACTATAAAATCTCCAAAGAGAAGGTTATGGTATGTATTGTTTCCCAAACTGTTTAACCGTGGAATATTTTTTTAAGGTATCTTGTGGACTAGCGTTCCAAGGAATCCTCTTTAGTAAACACTGGTTTCTATCTCACTTTGGCCTAGGTATATTCATCATTCTAAAGTGTTTAGTCCGCACCTAATATAGCGATACAACCACACACAGTAGTTTCTTGACTTGGGAGAGGTGGCTGAGATCTGTGTTTGCTCCTTATGTAGTAGTAGTCACCGAGTCCATCCAAATAGAGGGTTGGCAGTCAGTGCAGAAAAAAAGGTATAAGCCATGGTTTGGTCTTCATTCAGTTATAGAATAAAAGACTCACATATATCACATAGTCCTTTTATTTATTTTTAAAATGACTGCCTTTAATATTGAAGAAATGTAGTTCTGGGATTTGGTGAGCAATAGCTTCGTATTTCAGAGGAAATTTTGCAACCTCCACTTGTGCCCTCAAACTCAATCCTTTATGAGTTACTTTAAATTTTTTTGAATTTATTTTTACTGAGGAATAACTTACACAAAGTACACAAATCCAAACGTCTTCAATGTACAGCTGCATGAATTGTTACAGATGTATCACTCTCCTTGGTGTCTTGTACCCTCAATATTTCCATTTCTTGCCTTCGAATTCTTCTTCAGAGACCGTGTTGTCCTGTACCTAGAAGCAGGGGCAAATATCTGATAGCTTTGGAGAAACAAAATTATTGTTAACCTTTCTTTTTCTATCTTCTATAAACAATACATGATAAAGAGTTACTGTCTCTTTTTCTAGATTGTTTGTTTCATTCACCATTATTATTTCTATTTGCATTTCTCAGGTCATTCTTTCCTCTCCCACCCCTCCCTCCTGCTGTTCCATTTATCCTTGTTCATATTGGCATTGAGAACAGGATACACTCTGTGTCTGTGTTACTCAAACCTCTGAATTCAGTTTGTAGATTGACTGGTTTAACTCTCTCACCAGGACAATCATCTATCTCTCCATGGTGTATGTGCTTGGCCATGCAATCAAGTCCATGGGTGCCTTACCAGTCCTGGGAGGAACCATGTCACACACGTGAGTAAAATCATGGAATAGACTGAACCACTTTTCCTCCATTGGACAGTAAATGTCTCGTACACTCATTACAGATGTTTTTCTGTCTTCTTATCAGAGATGTCCCTTTATTTTCCAACCTACTGTTTTATAACCAAATTGGTTAAGAAAAAAAATTTGACGTTGAAGTCTTTCCCACTTTATCTGAACTCATTTGTTTTTATTAAATATTTTGAGGCTTGTAGAAAGCCAAGTTAGTATCTTTTTCATAAAAACTCTTCATATGCTTGAAGACATTAAACCCTTCATGCCCTCCATATTCCCTCACCTGTTCACCCGCACACACATTGTAGTTTACCAGAGTTAAAAAACAAATGTCTCTGGTATTTCCTTATGATACATTGTAGAATTCGTTTTCAAAGCTTGGATTATTTGCATTTATGTGTAGTTCCATATATTGCAGTTGCTTGATCCCTGTTTATTACGCTCTTGATGTTTATGGTACCAGAGACTCTTGATAGATTCTGACGTCTGTTAGTTCAGTCAGTAGAGAGGATTAGAGTTGTTCAAGAAGCAGGTCATGTGTTCATGTTTATAAGGTGCCTGTACGTGAATTTTCCAATGAGTTAAGAATTTTGTTTGAAATTTAATAGATATTAGATACCTGCTTATAGTTGTCTCATTAGAAATCACTGACACTTCTCTTAGTTATGACTAATTTTAACATTTTATTTTGTGGTTACTAAAGATATATGGGAAAAGAGTTCACAAGGCCTTCCTATTGAAGTGTCCCTTTGACTAAGATAAGATTGAGAACCAGTGCTTTAACTTTTGGGTTCCTTCAGTATCTGCTTCTATCTGTTGTGCACAAGGGGTGAATGAAACTATCAGGGATCAAATCTTCCCATGTAATGTATACTTTCTGGCAGAAACTCCAGGAATATAAAGATTGTAAGTGCTCCTGAGTCTCCCTTAGGAGTGAAGGCATATGTGAAATGCCCACAGTGTAGAAATGTGAAGGAGGTCATTGCCCTTGTACACATTTTCTTTTCTCTCGTAGCTCTATATTTCATTTCAACAGTTGTGTTTAGTATCAATATGGTTAATACACTCATCTCTCCATTTCAGAGTCCTATCAGTGGTCGGCCTGAGTCTAATAGCTTTGGGGACAGGAGGTATCAAACCCTGTGTGGCAGCTTTTGGTGGAGACCAGTTTGAAGAAAAACATGTAAGAGTCCTGACATCTCTGTGTTTTCAAGAATGTAGAGCAGCCATTAAACAGCAGGTAGCCATTTGCCAAGATTGAAGTGATCCACTGGTCAGATCATACCTGAGAAGTTGTGTTCAGTGCTGGGTACTGGTCATTAGTAGAGGGAAAAACTGCAACATTTCAAAGGAAAGTGACCAGGGTGGCAGACGGACTAAAAGACGCATCTTTGAGGAAAATGGAGATATTTAGCCTGGGTAAGATAAGAATTAAAGAGAATATTATAGGTGTCTATAGATATTGGAAGGATGTCAGTAATTAAACCAAAGATCAATGATTGAAAGCTATAGGAAGTTTGCTTTTTGCTTGATGAGAGGAAAAACTTCGAATAGTTGGAAGTAGTGAGTTTACTCTCACTTGAGGTATTTAATAAGATACTTGGTAATCACTTTGGGAATGGCAGGTGATGAGTAGTGTGGAGATGATTTAAGCGTCTCTAGCTTTGAGATTCTATGAAAGGGTTTCATGTGAAATATGAAAGGACCATTTGGAATAAAACAGAATGAGTTTCTCTAGATGCACCTGTGCGGATGATCATTCCTTCTTTTCCTAAATACTTTCCACTGTCAATGGGGGAAAAAAAGTATGAGTAAGGGTAAAACTGGGCCTGTATAAGGAAGCAATGACAACTAGGCAAGGGAGATAGTCTATTCTTAGATGAACCAACATTTCTAGCTTCCTCTTTTTGCCTCTCAGTTTTCATTTTTGGCTGTCTTCATGTATTATTCCCTCTTCTGTAGCTATTTATCGTTTCTGGTTTTTCACTCTCTGTTCTTTCTCTGTGTCCTGTCTTCCTGCATTTCTTGAACCCTTCAGACCATTTGAGTTATTTTATATTCTTTATCTGCCCGAGGGTCCATAGATCATAATTGCTTGCTGACCTTGGAGAAATAACCAACCTCTGGCAAATGGGATTCTATGCACAATTAATTATACACATAGATGGGTGTAACAGGTTTCAGTAGGGACCAGAAGAGGAAGCAAAACACACCATAAATAGAAAAATGAATAAAGCATCAGCAACTTTATTTCAAAATTGCTTCATTTTGTAACTGCTCCACAAAGGTATTTCAATAATAGGACAAACCCACCTCTAAGTTTCCACTAGCCATTTCCAAGCCGACAGACTTCCGTTTGTACTCTCTGGTGGACTTTCCATAAGCATTAGGTAAATTATCCTGTTTGAGCAATGATTTGCTCCAGTGTCCCATGTTCTAGTCCTATTCCTACCACACATTCCACAAAATGTATTATTTACCTCAGTCACTCATTCACTTAATTAATTCAATTAATAAACATTTACTGAATCTGTAATATAAATCAGGTGCCAAGCTAGTGGGATTACAGAAAATAGTAAGATATAATTTCTGCCCTAAAAGAACGCTCAACATACTGAAAGAAACAGACAATTAATGTAAAGAAATTAATATTAGAATAAATATAAATAGGACACAGTACATAGACATAGGGTATAAGATGATCATTTTTTCCAAGATAAAGGGGTAAAAGATGTTAAAGATGCTTGTACTAGGGTTTGAAAGATAGAGAAATGTTTGTCTGGGGTCAGCAAGATATGTGTTAAAATATCTACTATGATATTCACATACCATGGAGGCAGTATCTGAATCTATGTCTGTTTGTGTACCTCTTGCTTAATCTGAACATGAGATGGGATGGAGCTAGGAGGTACATTGCACTGATGATTTGTCCTGTTTTGTTTTTGTTTTGTTTTGTTTTGTTTTGTTTTTCAGGCAGAGGAACGGACTAGATACTTCTCAGTCTTCTACCTCTCCATCAATGCAGGGGGCTTGATTTCTACATTTGTCACACCCATGCTGAGAGGTTGGGATCTTTTCTGAGGGGCTCTGTATAAGCTTTACTCTGGCCAGCCAGAAATCCATTCAGGGCTTCCTCCTGTCCATTGTCTCCTTTTATAAGGGTTTGAAAATCTGAGACAATTTCTTTTAATCTTGATTTGTCTGGCCCAAAAGAAGGATTAAGGATTAGATTGTGGGAGGAAAGAGGATGGCTATGTCTATGACCTCAAAACCCTGAGCTTACAAAATAGAATTCAAACACTTAAGATTCAGGATGAATTTGTTCTGTTTTTGTTTTTGTTTTTTTTCCTTTAGGAGATGTGCAGTGTTTTGGGAAAGATTGCTATGCACTGGCTTTTGGAGTTCCAGGATTGCTTATGGTGATAGCTCTTGGTAAGCACAGGGCAGCAAAGGAAACTAACTACTGATGCCTTCTACACGTAAAGCATGATGTAAGCACTTTACACAAACTATTTCATTCAGCCCTCACACTAACCTATTAGGTAAGTGTTACTGTAGGGGTTTTCCCTAGACTGAATAAAGTTAGAAACCTCAAAAAAGTGCCCAAGGTTACCTAACTAATAAGAAGTTTCCTAGAGAGCTTTTATAAAAGACTGATCCCTGGACCCCATGTAGGACTAATTAAATCAGGATCTCTGTGGGATGGGGCCTTGGCATCTATAAATTTTTAAGTATGTAGGTGATTTTAATGTGTAGTCAAGGTTGAGATGTACTGATCTACACTACAATATATAATGAAGCAAGGAAAATAATCCTTCCTTTCAAACTAGCTTATTTCATCCAATAGTTATTTTTCTGGTAATTGGAAAACTTTTAAAATTCTTTGGGCTTTTTAAAGTAGTTTCTAAGTTTAGCTGTTTTCTGCCCTGCTCTGCAATGCTTCCAAGAAGTTTGCTCTTAAGTAAACTGAATAGGAGGAGTTGGATAAGTACGGGAAACCGATGCAACTCAGATCAAGCGACATTCTCTTTACCACGGAGAACCCAGCAATGGAAGAGGAAGGGGAATGTGTGTGTTGCCTAGTTTACGCAGTCTAAGGGGAAACTTGGACATGATTGTTTCTAATCATTGACCTGGAAACCTGTTCTCACACTGAGCCTTTAGGTGACACCTGCCTCCCGAAAGATATCCAGTCCAAACATGTAAAGAGCTCAGAAGAGCATAAAGAGCCTGGAGATTCAATGTTCCACTGATTATTTTCTACCAGGTGGGGGGAGGTGGCTAAAAGTATTATACCAGATTGCATTTCCAATTTCAAGGAAATTTATGCATTATTCTAGGAACCCTGTGATAATATGTTCTCTGCTTCCTTCTTCCTGTGAAGCCGAATATTTTCCTGGCTTTCCTCTGATTACTACTATGTCTTTTTCTCTGGACCATAGTAGAATAATATTATTTACATATCAAAGTAATTATGAAGATCAAAAGAGATGCCATGATTGAAATGTTTTATAAATTATGAAATGTTAAACAGCTGTTAACTGTCATCATTAGACAACTGCTTCACTTTTCTGGGTACTAATTAGTTCTCTGGCTTTTAAGTATAATTTAATTTATTCCTTTGATTTTTTTCATTCACTGATTTATTCAACAAACATTTATTTAATGAACCTTTTGTGTGTCAGATTCTTTGCCAGGTATTGGGGTCACATTGGTGAATTAGATAGCTCCAGAATTCATGCTTTCAAAGAATTTATTTGGTCCAGCAGGAAGAGGGAGACAGATAAGTAAACAGGAATTTTCAATATAGTATGATCACTGTCACAACTGGTGAAATACAAAGAAAGCTGTAGGAACACATAGGAGGGATATCTGACTAAGACTTTGAGAGTCAGAAAAGCTTTGCCTAAAGAAATGATATGTCAGGTGAGATCTAAAGGATTAATAGCAATTAATCAGAGAAGAGATTGAAAGTGAAACAGAAAATAGGACGTGGTATCTGTAAGACAAGGAGATGACAAGTAGTATGACATATTTGAAGGCCTTAAAGGAATTCAAATTACCTGGAGCATAAATGGAAAGATAAAGAGGAGAAATTGACAAAAACCAGATAATGAAGGGCTTTTAACTTATTAAGGAATTAGAACTTTATCAGGAGAATAGTAGGGAGCTTCAAAGCATTTTGAATACAGGAATGATCATTAGATTTTTATTTTTCAGTGATATCTCTGACCGTAATGTGGAGAAAGAATGGGTTAAGGGTGGGACAAGGATACTCTTTGTCTTGATTACTGAATTTTTGGTACTCCTTTAAATTTTGCCCTCAAGGTGAATGCCTCACTTAGCTCACCCTCCTTGGCCCTGGCAGAACTGACAAACTTGATATGATAAGGCTTGTGAAGTAAGGGAGAAGATAAACCAAGATCGAATGCAGGGCTCTGGCTTGAGCAAATGGGTGGATAGTAGGGTCATTAACTAATAATAAGGGAGAACAGGTTTGGGGAAATACAAATGGATTTAGTTTTGGACACCTTACATTTTAAGGTAATTGGGAGTATTAAACATTTATTTGGAAATATAGGTTTAAAGTTCAGAAGAAATGTTTGGGCTATAGATAAAGATCTGGAGCTATTAGTATATGGATAGCAATTAAACCATGAAAATAGATGGAATAACTAAGAGATAATAAGAGTAGGGTAAAAACAGAGCAAGAATAGAACCCTGAAGAACACTGGTATTTAAAAGAAAGGCAAATGAGCTAAGCAGGTATTTAAAAGAGAGACAAATGATCTAAGCACCAGGAATTAGAGATAAACAAGTTATGGTACCTATTCACAAGGAATTTTGTTTTCCTGGTGAAGATACAGATAAGTGAACAATTAAGTTCTGTTCAGGGTAAGTGCAGAAATAAAGATACCTACAAGGAGGTGCAGCAAAGGCATGAGTAACTAGGTTGCATTGAAATCATTCAAATGAAGATGCACAAAAGAAAAATTGGGGAAGGGCTCTCCAGGTAGGGGTAAAAAACAGTGCACATGGAGAGGCAGAAAACAACGTGGTATTTTGAGAACCAGGGTGATTTCCATAATGTAAGAATCAAATCTCAAGGGGGCAATCTCTATGGCATAAACCTTTAGAATAATGTTTCAAATTTGTATGGGAATGAGTCTTAATGTAATGAAACTTAAGAATGATTATTTTCTCTAATATATAGATTGTCAATTCTTTGATATGTATTTATATTATTAAATAAGATTATTCAGTGTTAAGCATACCTTTATACAAGCTAGCATTTACTTATAAGTTCTTGTATTTCCTTTACAATGAGAATACGTTAAGGGCCAAATTTTGTATTTGAATTAGGTAAATGATTCAACAGTTAACAAAACAAACAAACAAAAACAGGCAAAGAAGAAAAGCCCACAAATGAGACTAAGAAGGAATGGCTAAAGTGATAAGAGTTCTTTCTTGGATACCAAGAGGATTTCAAGAAGGGAATCACTCAGAGTAACAAGTGTTGCTGAGTGGGAAAGCAAGATAAGGGTGAAAAATGTCCATTAAATATAGCGACAAGAAGGTTATTGATTTGATAATACCAGTTATGGTAAATTGGTGGAGATTCAAGACTAATTAGAGTAGATTGGGAATTGAATAAGAGGGAAGAAAGGGAAGACAGTATTTATAGCTGAAAGGTGACATGGAGTCAAGAGAGGATATTGAGCACGCTTGAATGTCATTAGGAAGACTCCAGTAAAGAAACGTGTAGAAGATGTAAGATAAGACAATATAATCAGTATGAAATCACAATGGCAGAACTGCCTTTATATAGGAGGAGGAACATTACCTTCGCCTAACTGGAGAGAGGAGAGGATGGGTGTGGATACAGAAATTAATAGATTTGGTGCCAGGAAGTTGAGGGAGTTTTCATTTGAAGCCTTCTATCCTCTTTGTGAAGTAAGAGGCAACAACGTCTTCTAGTGGGAGGAGATGGTAGAGAAAGTCAAGGTCCCTACTCATCTTCTTTAGTTAAGTGGCCTTGAAATTTGTGCGACCTTGTCAAGGTCTTCCTTTTATCTCTTCACTGTCCCTTTTTAGACCAGATTTCCTGAGAATTTCAGCCCCTTTCCAGGTTCAGTCTTAGTTTCAAGAGCAGTCTGTTTTCTGTCCAAAATCTTCCGCTTCTCTAGATACCTCTTTATTTGCCCTCTAGTCTCCCAGGATTAACATTCTTTCTCTGAACTATTTTTTCTGTCAACAATAAGAAGGCTGTGGTAGGTAAAGGGTGCTATTTGGAGAAGCTTTGGGGAAACTGAAAGGATTAATAATGGAAAAGTGGTAGAGTGAATCTGACTGAGAGGAGTGGAGAAGTTAGAAAGTTAAGACAGAGAAAAGTAAGGTGATTCAGATATTCTAGATGTAAGGATATTGGAAATTGCTACTGGTCTTTGATAGAAGGCCTACTAGAGGGACATCTTGCTGGAGCTGGGAAATCCATTCGGGAAGAAAGTGCATCTGGGAGGGTACCAAGATAAAGGTCTCCCGCAGATTTTAGTTAAGTTTAATAAAGAAAAAAACTTACTTTTTTATAATTGTAAAAGTAATATCTCATTGCTTGTGATTTGGAAAATTAAGGGGAAAATAAGAAAATTAAATTCACCTGTAGATAGCTGTGGAGCTGTGGTTAAAGGATAAAGATGGGTGTGAAGGGAAAGAAAATGAGCTCAAGAACAGAAATAGAACAGAAAAGCATTTTTCATAGGAATGATGAATAGTGGTTAGAGGATAGGGTGCCAAATGGAGTAATGAAAGGTGAAGTGGGAAGCAGTAGGTTGAGGGGAGCTCCACTGCAGTCAGGGGCCATGTCTTTTTCATCTTTACTACCAGTAGTGCCCAGCACAGTGTGTAATGCAAGAATGAATGAGTGAGGTGCTTTATGGTGGTTAAGAGCATAGATTTTTGAGTCAGACAGGCCTCAAGTCAAAAGTGGAGTTTCTGGCACTTTCCAGCTGTGTAATCTTGTACAAATTGCTTACTTTCTGTAATCCTTGATTTCCTCATGTGTAAAATAGAGAAGCATGTATTTTGTCAGGTTAACCCAGTACTGTATGTAAAATGCCTAACACTTCACATGTAGTAATAAACCCTCAAGAAGTCACTAATGACAATAATAGCCACCAGGGTAATAATGAATTGGGAAGGCTGTCCACGCCAGGCGTTTGGTCTTGTTAGGGAGGTTCCGGAAAAAAGATTTTAATTTGGCATCAGATGAAAGAAGGAGGAGAGAGCAGGGATTGAGAACGTAGTTGGTGGCCATGTTGATAATGCAGGGTGGAAGCTGTGAGGTCCTACACACAGTCACAGCAGCGGTGATGCAAAAGGGGCAGGCAGGAAATACACTGAAGGCAGAGGGTCACTGAAAGCTGGTAATATGTCAGATGTAGAGATGGAGAAGAAGAGTGAGAATTCAGAGGTAACTTTCATTTCTGTGATTACAGGAAAGCCTCAACATTGACCTTTGTTTTTCCCTCCTGGCTCCCGTAGTTCTTATAACTCCAAAGTCACGGAGCATCAGTCAGTTCCCTCCCTTTATGGGATGTGCCAGTTGCTCCTACATTTCAGCAGTCTGTCCCTAGTGTTGACATACTGAATGCGCTGAAGGAGAAGCTAAGACCCTTGTTTGTCTGTCAACTGCAGTTGTGTTTGCAATGGGAAGCAAAATATACAGAAAACCACCTCCTGAAGGAAACATAGTGCCTCAAGTGGTCAAATGTATCTGGGTAAGTCCATGAATTGTTTACCTGCCTTTTTCAATCAAAGGGAAAGAGATGCTGTGCTGAGCATACAGGCCTTCACACATGGGTATACGCTTTTCATATTGACCTCTGCTCTACTTCTGTGCCTTTTGGCGAGAGAGATTAATTGGTCTTCCCTCTGTGCTTCTACTTAACCATTAAGTTAAAAAAAAAGCAACCATTTAAAAATTTTGGCAAAAGTCTTCTGAAATGTATTTTTATATGTTGCCAACAGAAAATAAGGATAGATAAAATTACGTTTGAAATATTTTGAAATTCAATGCCTGAGGAAATCAAAAGGTTGGAGTAGTCACATAAGAGGATGTGTGTCTTTGTGTGTCTGTGTGTGTTTTATTGTTTTTTATAAATTGTTTGTTCGTTTTTGGCTGTGTTGGGTCTTCGTTGCTGTGTGTAGGCTTTCTCTACTTGTGGTGAGTGGGGGCTACTCTTCATTGCATTGGCTTCTCTTGTTGTGGAGCACAGCTCTAGGTACGCGGGCTTCAGTAATTGTGGCTCATGATCTCTAGAGTGCAGGCTTAGTAGTTGTGGTACACAGGCTTAGTTGCTCTGTTGCATGTGGAATCTTCCCCGACCAAGGCTTGAACCCATGTCCCCTGCATGGGCAGGTGAATTCTTAACCTCTGCACCACCAGGGAAGCCAAAGGATGTGTGTTTGAGGGAAGAGAGAATGAATTAGAAAAGGCAGGGGATGGTGTTTTTGGTCTCTCCTCTGATATCTTCGCTGTGCTCTAGTTTGCCATTTACAACTGTTTCAAGAATCGTTCTGCGGACATTCCAAAGCGAGAGCACTGGCTGGACTGGGCAGCTGAGAAATACCCAGTAAGTTGGAACTGCAGAAACATCTGATGCCTCCATGGAGTCTTTCCTAATGTCCACACTGATTCGCTCCTGCTTCCCTGCTGCTGTATTTGACCTCTTCTCTTACTCTTCTGGGCCATTTCTACTCTAAGCAAGAAAACCCATCTGGCAATTCAGCCTGTTGCTTCTTACCCCTTCTTGCAGAAGCAGCTCATCATGGATGTGAAGGCACTGACCAGGGTACTATTCCTTTATATCCCGTTACCCATGTTCTGGGCTCTTTTGGATCAGCAGGTAAGACTAGTTCTTTGGATAGCTACCCCTTCCTCCAGCCCCTTCCCTTTCACAGGAAAGGGATTTCCTTTCATAGCATCTGTTTTCCCTAGGGCTCACGATGGACCTTGCAAGCCACCAGGATGAATGGGAATTTGGTGAGTGGAAGAGATTTTTCCAGAGAAGTCTACCATTTTCCTTTTAATCCACATTAAGGAAAAAATTGTGTTTTTACCTGAAAAGTGCCATAAGACCATGAGAGATGCCTTTAACATGAAGATACCGAGTAGGCAAAGTAAAGAAAGTCTAGAAAAAAAACCCAGAATCTTATCTTTAGAAATCAGAAATGTAAGGATGGAAAGGTTTAAATATATACATGGAAGCATTGAGAGGATAGGAAATGAAAAGATAGAGCCTGGGGGAGTGGATGTTTTCTTCCATCTAAGCCTGACCAGGGCACAGCAGGTTTGGTTCCTGCTACAACACAATTGGCCCAATCTCTCAGGCAGGGCTCACAGCAGAGGACCCAGAGGTGGGATATTTTGTACATGGATACAGAAATAACGGAAAGATGTAAACATTACTTCCTCTTTTTCCAATTTCCATTCATTGGCAAACTCTTCTCTACTTTGTTCCCACCTCCTAGATTATTGTATTGTTTTTCTACATCTCCATTGTTAGGAGGGCAGGGGGGAGTGATGCCAGGGTTTTATAAGCCAGTCTGTTTGGAGCTCGCCTAATATAACTTCATCTTTTCCCTTCCCCTGGTTGTCCGGGATTTACCATGGTTGTCTTCTTTTTGACCTCCTGGAGAACAACTTAAGAAACACTGTGTTAGTGGGAGGCTTCAACCTAACCAAGATGTCTTGTTCTTCACATTATTACCACCTACGACTGCAGTTACTGAGATTAGTAAAAACACACTGACTCTATTCTCTCTCAAGTTAAAGAAAGCATAGTGCACAGAAAATAAGATTCGCCCTTTGGCCCATCTGCCTTCAGGAGACATAACCTAAAGCCATTCCCAGTCTATTCCCCCACATACCCTTACAAGGATAGTAGTGGTCTTCAACCAAAGACCTGATAGGTTTTATCTTGTGCTTCTCACCTGCTAATTAGCAAGACTGTTAACCTAGGCTTTTTTTTTTTTGTCTTTAGGCCACCATCTTAATGTGCTTTGTTATCATGTTTCAGGGGTTTTTTGTGCTTCAGCCTGACCAGATGCAGGTAGGAGACTTCCCTGTAGCCCCGGCTACTTAATTCTTTCCTCATGTACACCTCTACCTATAGTAGGAGGATTACCAACCCTAATTTGATGTTTTTACCCTTGTATGCTGAGGAGGGCTAAACATAGGGATGAAAATATTCTCTTTGAGCCCCACACTCCTCTTTCACATCCTCTGTTAAGTAAGTAGCTCCTGCTCAACTCCAGGGAGACTGAGTGTAGAGCTCACAGGGAAAGTATAAGCACTGGATTTTTTTCCGTGTCATGTATCATGGGAATATTGTCAAAGAGAGTGTAAGGCTTTGTTGTGTGAGCAATGAAATCAGAATCTCTGTTTATTGGTGACTCCCAATTATTTTTTTTTCCTTCTAAAAAAAATTATTGGGTTATAATTGATTTACAGTGTTGTATTAGTTTCAGGTGTACAGCAAAGTGAATCTGTTATACAAATACATATATCCATTCTTTTCTACATTGTTTTCCCTTATAGGCCATTAAAGAGTGACTCCCAGTTATTTTTTTAACCCCTTGTTCAACAATCCCCAATTCTTCCTTCTCTCCTTCCTTCCTCCTGGCTGTGACATTTTTTCCCTTGGTTGTGGAACTGAAGAAGATAAGTGAAAATGGGAAGGAAGAGCTCCCAATTGATTGGCAGAAAAACAGGTTCAGAGTGAAACTGGTTCCTTGGGATATTTGAAAGCTAATGCAGGGGAAATAGAGTCTTGGGTGTAAAGAGACTGAAAGATATGGAGTCATGCTGTACATAGTGTGATGAAAGTGTGTTCGGATGTGAGAGAGCATGCACACACCCAAATGAGGGCACACGCTCACACTGATGGTAGAACACTTGTAACTAATCCTCTTTCCCATGGTGTTCCAGGTGCTAAATCCCTTTTTGGTTCTTATCTTCATCCCGCTGTTCGATCTTGTCTTTTATCCTCTGGTCTCCAGGTGTGGCGTTAACTTCACGTAAGTGCACACTATGCCTTTGTTGCTCCAAACTGACTCAATATTTGCCCAGTTTGATAAAGAGTCAGTATCTTTTCTACTTAGTGGTGATTTGTTTTAGTTTATCATTTTTATGCTTCTGTTTATCCATGTTAGATTAAATGTCTATTAATACTGTAGGAAGGGAATTAGATCTAATTAATTCTTGTCATAGAGAGTCCAAGCCATTACCACAGACCAACGTATGTGATGTTGAAGAGTTAGGAGTATACTTCATGGAAAGTCAAAAGTATGTGAGATTAGGCTCCTAAACCACCTTGATGCTTTGTTCTTGAAAGTTGCCTCTTCAAAGAATTGCAAAGCCTTTGATGATAAGTTATCCCTTTAAATCTCCTACTGTCCCTATGAAACAAATGGGGGACCTCATAAGAGTGGGGATAGAATTGTCCCTAATGACTGCTTTTCCCCCAGGAGACATGTTATTCTTTGTAAAGTCTGACAGAGGAGGATGTTAAGTCTTCTCTGATTTCTGATTTAATAGCAATTTCCTTTTGATAACCACTTACCATATTCAAATGACCTTTTGTCATTTACTCATTCATTGAGCACCAAGCGCTATGCAAATGTGAAAGTGCAAATCTTGCTCTTAAGGAGTTTCCTGTTTAGGAAGGGAGCTAGAAAATATGCAACGTTAATTATTGCACAAGGTGAAATATGTTACTTGCCCTAAGAAGGGAAGCTAAGTGCCAGGGAAATGCAGAGATGGAAGAGAGTGGCCAGGGTCAAAAAGACGTCAGAAGAAGAGGAAAAGGAGGTAATAATATATAGTGACTGGTATATGGTAAATGTTCAGTAACCTGGCTATATTACTATTATTTTTGTGATTATGACATAATGGATAGAAAAACCATCATACACAAAGATAGAGGGAAAAATTTGGTGCATTACAGAGAACAGTTCAGTATGACTCTCAAGTAAAGGTAGAAAGAAGGATGTATGAGGGGAGTTCTAGGAAATACTTTGAAAAGTAATCGGGGCCAAATTAGGTAAGCTCTGGGGGTTTAGATTTTATTCTTTAGAGTCTAGAGTTTAGATATAATTGTCTGTCCCTTTCCTCTACAGATCACTTAGGAAAATGGCTGTTGGTATGATCCTAGCGTGCCTGGCCTTTGCAGTTGCTGCTGCTGTAGAGATAAAAATTAATGTGAGTACATAAATCTTAAGCTCCATGAGGGCAGAGCCATATCTATTTTGTTGAGTTTTCTGACTTGTTCAATCTTGATTCCCTGGGCCCTAGCACAATACCTGTTTTAAAGAAGGTGCAAAATAAGTGTTTGTGGTAAGTGAGTAGCTACAGGGGTAGAGCAGCAGTGCAAAATGAGCCCACCTCCCCCCTGAGTGATTCAGAGTATGTTGTCATGGAATTTTGAAGCACCAGTATCCAAGATAGATAACCATCTCTTTGATACCTTAGCAGACACTCAAATAAATAGCTTTTGGCAGATTAAATAGCCACTATTGGGGAATGGTGTGTGAGGCCACAGCTGAGTCAAAAAGCATGGAGTTTGTTTCCTGGCATCAGTGCTTGCTGTGTTGAGCTGCTGTTTCCCCCTCCAAACTGCCTTGAGAGTTTTCTAAGACAAAGGCTCTTTAGAGGTAGATAACTGTGTCCTCCTGACTAGATGAGCTAGGCTGTGGAGAGGGGACTGAGGCATGTGTTCTCGTTGTATCTGAAGTGTTGTTTGGTGGTAATTCTGATATGTGTTCCGTGTCCTTAGGAAATGGCCCCACCCCAGCCAGCTTCCCAAGAGATTTCCCTGCAGGTCTTAAATCTGGCAGATGATGAGGTGAAGGTAACAGTGCTGGGAGATGGAAACAATTCTCTGTTGGCAGAGTCCATCAGATCTTTTCAGGTGACGTATGGACTTGAGTGAATGAGAAACACATTCAGATTATGCGCCAAGGCAGCAGCCTAATACAGTGGTGAAGAGCATGCATTGTGGAGTCAAACTGCCCCAGTCCAGTTCCTGGTTCTGCCCCTCCCTACCTATAAGACCCTGCACAAGTCATTTGATGTCTAAGCCTCAGTTTCAGCATCTGTAAAATGGCAATAATTTTTATGTCATCAGCTGTTGTAAGGATAAACATTATATATGAAGTGCTTAGCGTAATGTCTGGGACATTATAAGCTCTCAACAGGTTGTAACCTGCATTATTATTTCAAACTGCCTCCTAACACACACCCTGTGGAAGATTCTGGCTTCCATCTTTTTACTACTGTATGATACATAGTCTGAAATATTCATTTAATAATATTCTTAAATAATAAATGTAATATACATTTATTGTTGAAAATTGGGGAGTATGTCAAAAGATATAAAAACCAGCTATAAATCCATCACATAGAGATAATCTTAGTTAGCATTTTTGTATATATGAATAAAAATACTAGTGTTGAAAAAGTGTTAAAATACTATATGCTGCATTGACCTTGATTTTTTCTTAACATTAACCACATCATAAGCATTTTTCCATGTCTTTAGATAAACTTGGAGAATGTGATTTTAATGACTACATAATATTCCATTCTGTGGATATATCACGGTTTAGTAAATTGTTTCCTTATAGTTATTTAACTTTGTTATTATTATACATAATTCTATAATGAACATCCTTACTCATAAATCTTTATTCATGCCTCTAATTACTCCTATGGTATATTCCTAGAAATGGAATTACTAGGTTAAAGGGTGTTGTTGAAAGTATCTGGTGATGTCACCTGCCGTGGGTTACTATGAGATTGTGATGTCCAAGATGGGGTAGAAGGTGAGTGTGACAGGCTCTTCATTCTACAGAAAATGCCACACTATTCCAAACTCCACCTGAAGACCAAAAGCCAGAATTTCCACTTCCAACTGAAATATCACAATTTGTCTGTCTACACTGAGCATTCTGTGGAGGAGAAAAACTGGTACACTCTGATCATTCGAGAAGATGGGAAAAGTATTTCTAGTGTGATGGTAAGTTGAGGAATGGCCTAGTTTCCAAATTTCTCTGAGTACGATGACTGGCTCATCAATATCTTACCAGGGACATGCCTGATGATCAGATTTTCTGATTATCAGTTCCCTCTTGTCAGCCGTAACTGACTTTTATTCCCTCTGTTGTAGGTGAAGGATGAAGAAAACAAAACAACCAGTGGGATGACAGCCATGAGGTTTGGATGTCAGGGAGACCCAGGCCTCTCTGTTCTCTTGAATCTTGGGTCTCTTCTCATCTGTGGGGCTTCACATGAAGAGGCCTCACATTCTATTTGTCTTGTACAGGGATTCTCTCTCATAGGATGCCAAGAGAATTAGTGTCAGAAGGCGTTTCCCAGGGCAGTGAGAGGCAAAGATTCAAAGCCACGTCTTTTGGCTGCTTTCTCATGTGGTATTCAAAGAGGACCCTGTATTTATGTATGCCCCCTGCTACATAAGTCCCTTCTGCCGAATTTTATCTACTTATCTTGCTCTTGGGAAAATAATCGAGTACTTCCCTCACTGTGATCACCAGAGAGTAGATTAGAAGTAAGCAAATAATCGTCCCTTCATTGTTGGTAGTTGAATTTCTTCTATAGTTACTGTGTTTTTAAAATAAAATTTAAAATAAACCTATAGAGGCATTATGGTTTAGGAAAGGTAACACACTTGGAGTCAAAAGACTTGGTTTTGAAGCTAGATAAGGCTGAAGGTCTTGTTAGACAGCCTGGGACAGTTACAGAGATGGAGCCCTGAAGAGGTCACTTGCTCGCTGGGGCAGGAATCTGACATGAAATAGACAGATGCATGTGCCTGTGACCATCAAGATTAGATGGTTGCTCTTGAGAATAGCGTTTTAGAGCAGAATTTTTAATGAAAAGTTTGAATTTACCTGAAGGGTGGAACAGTCATAATAATTTGCTTTTGCATATGCTTCAGAAAAAGTAAACAGATCAAAATAAGTAAGACAACAGTGAGGACAGGACTTCCCAGGGTCAGAGAGCAATGGGAACCTCCAGGAGGGATGAAAGGGAGCCATTTCTAGGTTAGTGCAGAATGATCCAGGAATCAACATCAAGGATTTTAGAGGGAACTGCCCTCCTAATCCCATGGGCCAGGGAGCAACGCAAATGCTACCACAAACCCAAAGTGAGGGAACAGTTTAGGGGCCCAGGTTCAAAAGGCTAGAAAGATGGTTCTGGAAGAGTCTGGGGTTATCTACAGACCCAAAACAATGATAGCTCAACCTACTGTGGGCTGGGAGTCTGAGTTTTGCATAAGTCAAATCAGACAGCATTTATAAGAAGATAAAGTATCAGTTGTATATAAATACTGGTAGGTATTTAAATATATATATACATAATTACTTTTCTTAGTGGAGTCTCAATTGATGAATTCCACCATTAGAAGAGGGAAAGAGGGTTTCCCTGGTGGCACAGTGGTTAAGGATCCGCCTGCCAATGCAGGGGAAATGGGTTCAATCTATGGGCCAGGAAGATCCCACATGCCATGGAGCAACTAAGCCGATGCACCGCAACTACTGAGCCTGTGCTCTAGAGCCTCTGAGCCACAACTTGTGAGCCTACGTGCCACAACTGCTGAAGCCCATGCGCCTAGAACCTGTGCTCTAGAAGAGAAGCCACCACAATGAGAAGCCTGCCTACTGCAACAAAGAGTAGCCCCCCTCACCACAACTGGAGAAAGCTGGTGCACGGCAAAGAAGACCAACACAGCCAAAAATAAAATAAAATAAATAATTAAATTTATTAAAAAAAAAAAAAAGAGGGAAAGAAATTGAGTGCACCTAAGGTGGGTTAGTGAGGACACTCAGACTGCCGTGGGAGATCACAATAGTGTCATCCCAGCTGAAATCAGGTGAGAGTGTGGCAGATAAAAAGCTAATACCTGAGGAAAGAAAAAGTTAGGGACAGCTAAGACTGTTACTTCTTACATGTGAGTTCGTTTATTCACCCAGTTAACGGTATACATCACGTACCTTTTATGTGCCAGCCACCATTCTAGGCACTAGACACTAGGCATACAGCAGTAACAAAACAGAAAAGGCCCCTGCCCTTCTCTCAGGTGGGAGAGTTTGTCTGATCTGCAACAATGTCTCTACCCTTAGGTTTGTTAACACTTTGCATGAAGAGGTCAACGTCTCCTTGGGTACAGAGACCTCCCTCATTGTTGATGAAGACTATGGTGTGTCTGCTTACAGAACTGTGCAAAGAGGAGAGTAAGAGCATTACCCTTGTGGACATTTTACTTTTATCAACAACTGTTTTTTTAAATGCTTTCTTTGCATATAGGTGTTTAGGTGTAACAGCTAATTCTAAATACACACAGACTCCTGCTCTTTTCGACCTTTGCCTCCTTCCCTCAGTCTCACCTTTTTTGCACAGATATGTTGAAACCATGCTTGTTGTGAAGGCCATACTGTGTACTCAACAAGGCCATCTCTGGGAGGGTTGCCAGTTTATTATTGGTTCCCACTCTTACCCTTTGATAACTCCTATTAACACCTCCTTACTTCAGGGGTATCCTTTCAGGTTCACTGTTTTATGCTGGTCCACTAATTCATAAGACTTAGAAGAGAAAAATACACAAGACTTAGATAAGAAAACTTAGTCTGAAGTTTACAAAAGAAGGCAATTTGTGCTTTCTGCATTCAGGTTTAAGGTTAAAAAAAAAGTACCCAACAGGCAATGAAAAGCTCAGAACAAGGGTAGAAAAAACCTGGCATGAAAATTATTCCCTCTTAAGATAAAGATAAATGGTAGCTTTACTGCTTGATTCACCATCAGTAGAGAGATTAAAATACTTTTTCCTCCAGAGATGGGAGTGCTTTTCTAAATGGTAATGTTTATTCTAATCTAAATTCGTCCTGTTCCAGATATCCTGCGGTGCATTATAGAACAAAAAATGAGGACTTTTCACTGAATTTGGGCCTATTAGACTTTGGTGCATTGTATCTATTTGTTATTACTAATGTAAGTAGCTCATGGCCACCCTCACTCTCTCCTTCCATATATGTTTATCTGTATTTATATCTGTATAACAATATCGTATCTATATCTATATAAAATCTATATCTATCTGTATCTATCCTGGGTTCCAAAGAAGACTGTGGCATGCAGCATCACATACTTCTTTGTAAGGTGTAAGGTGATAGGTTGCATAGTGACTTTAGAAAACCTACTAAGGTCTCTATGAGGACTTAAAAGAGATAATATTGGCAACAGGCACAGGGTCTTGGGGAATGGTAGATAAACTTTATCTTGAGTCTTTGCTTTGAGGTGACATGGTCTGCTCCAATCTCGTATGGCCCCAAGGACACAAAAATTATTTAGGTCTTGACTGATTCCACATGTAGGTTTCCTAGCTCCTTAGAAATTGATCTGCTAGCGTATCACAGTCTGAAATACCAAGACTGGTAGCAAGTGTCAATCTCTATACAGAGTCTGAGGGATCAGTTAACAGTGGTCCATCAAGAGCAATTGTCTCAGCAATCAGGGCATGATACTTCTCAATTGTGATTCTAATGTGAATCTTGATTCTAATTTTATTTCATTACTTTTGATATTGTATTAAATATAAAAAGAAGACAGTGAATAAGAAAAAGATGGAAAATTTCTGTGATGAGGATCATCTATTGTTTTATTTTTTAATAAATTTAATTAGCATGATATCTTTGGTATGCCATTTTTATTACAGCTTTATTGAGATATAATTCATATACCATACAGTTCACCCACTTAAAGTGTATAATGGTTTTAAATGTATTAACATGTTCAATATATGTTATATATTTAATACATATGTAGAATATATTTTCAATAATATGTATTCAATGGTTTTTAATAAATTCACAGACGTGTAATTTTAGAACATTTTCATCATTCCAAAAAGAAACCCCATATGTATTCATCAGTTGGTGGACATTTGGTTGTTTTCACCTTTTGACTAACATAAATAATGTTGTTGTGAACATTCATGTACAACTTTTTGTGTGGATGTATGTTTTCACTTCTCTTGGGTACATACCTGGGGGTGGAATTTTGGGTCACATGGTAACTCTATGTTTAACCATTTGAGGAACTATTAGACTTTTCCAAAGTGAATGTACATTTAACGTTCCCACCAATAGAAGGTGGCAATTTTTCCACATCTTTGCCAACACTTGTGTTTCTATCTTTTTTTGTGTGTGTGCATGTGTGTTATTGTACATCCTGGGGGAGAGTCATTGCACTATTTTTAATTTTTTTTCATCTTTATTGGAGTATAATTGCTTTACAGTGTTGTGTTAGTTTCTGCTGTACAACAAAGTGAATCAGCTATATGTATACATATTTCCCCATATCCACTCCCTCCCACCTTCCCTATCCCACCCCTTTAGGTCTTCACAAAGCATCAAGCTGATCTCCCTGTACTCTGTAGCAGCTTACTACTAGCTAGCTATTTTACATTTGGTAGTGTATATATATCAATGCTATTCTCACTATGTCCCACCTTCCCCTTCGCCTCCCTCCGATGTCCTCAAGTCCGTTCTCTACGTCTGCATCTTTATTCCTGCCCTGCCACTAGGTTCACCAGTACCATTTTTCTAGATTCCATATATGTGCATTAGCATGTGGTATTTGTTTTTCTCTTTCTGATTTACTTCACTCTGTATGACAGACTCTAGGTCCATTCACCTCACTACAAATAGCTCCATTTTGTTCCTTTTTATGGCTGAGTAATATTCCATTGTATATATGTGCCACATCTTCTTTACCCATTCATCTGTCAATAGACATTTAGGTTGCTTCCATGTCCTGGCTATTGTAAATAGTGCTGCAGTGAACATTGTGGTGCATGTATCTTTTTCAATTATGGTTTTCTTTGGGTATATGCCCAGTAGTGGGATTGCTGGGTCATATGGTAGCTCTATTTATAGTTTTTTAAGGAACCTCCATACTGTTCTTCATAGTGGCTGTATCACTTTATATTCCCACCAACAGAGCAAGAGGGATCCCTTTTCTCCACACCCTCTCTAGCATTTATTGTTTCTAGATTTTTTGATGATGGCCATTCTGACCCATGTGAGGTGATACCGCATTGTGATTTTGATTTACTTTTCTCTTATGATTAATGATGTTGAGCATCTTTTCATGTGTTTGTTGGCCATCTGTATATCTTCCTTGGAGCAATGTCTATTTAGGTCTTCTGCCCATTTTTGGATTGGGCTTTTTGTTTTTTTGATATTGAGCTGCATGAACAGCTTGTGTATTTTGGAGACTAATCCTTTGCCAGTTATTTCATGTACAAATATTTTCTCCCATTGTGAGGGTTGTCTTTTTGTCTTGTTTGTGGTTTCCTTTGCTGTACAAAAGCTTTTAAGTTTCATTAGGTCCCATTTGTTTATTTTTGTTTTTATTTCCATTATTATGGGAGGAGGGTCAAAAAGGATCTTGCTATGGTTTATGTCAGAGTGTTCTGCCTATGTTTTCCTCTAAGAGTTTTATAGTGTATGGTCTTACATGTAGGTCTTTAATCCATTTTGAGTTTATTTTTGTGTATGGTGTTAGGTAGCATTATAAGTTCAGTCTTTTACATGTAGCTGTACAGTTTTCCCAGCACCACTTATTGAAGAGGCTATTTTCTCTCCATTGTATGTTCTTGCCTTGTTTGTCATAAATTAGGTGACCATATATATGTGGGTTTATCTCTGGGCTTTGTATCCTGTACCATTGATCTTTATTTCTGTTTTGGCACCAGTACCATACTGTCTTGATTACTGTAGCTTTGTAGTATAGTCTGGAATCAGGGCACCTAATTCCTCTGACTCTGCTTTTCTTTCTCAAGATTGCTTTGGCTATTTAGGGTCTTTTGTGTTTCCATACAAATTGTAAAATTTTTTGTCCTAATCCTGTAAAGAATGCTATTGTTAATTTGATAAGGATTGCGTTGAATCTGTAGACTACTTTGGGTAGTATAGTCATTTTCACAATATTGATTCTTCCAATCCAAGAACATGGTATGTTTCTCCATCTGTTCATGTCATCTGATTTCTTTCATCAGTGTTTTATAGTTTTCTGAGTACAAGTCTTTTGTATCCTTAGATAGGTTTGTGCCTAGGTATTTTATTCTTTTTGTTGTGATGGTAAATGGGACTGTTTCCTTAATATCTCTTTCTGATTTTTCATTGTTAGTGTATAGGAATGCAAGAGATTTCTGTGCATTAATTTTGTATCCTGCAACATTTCCAAATCCATTATCTTTTTAATTATACCCATCATAGTGGGTATGAAATGGTGTCTTGTGGTTTTGATTTGTATTTTCCTGAAAACTAATGATGTTGAGCACCTTTTTATGTACTTATTGGCCATTTGTAACCTGCTTTGGAGCAATGTCTATTGAGATTCTTTGCCCAGTTTCTAATTGGATTGTCTGTTAATTATTGAGTTGTAAGCATTCTTTATATATTTTAAATGTAAGTCCATTATCAGATATACAATTTGCAAATATTTTCTCTCATTCATTAGGTTGTCTTTTTAACTTCCTTGATGGTGTCCACTGAAGTACAAACATTTTTAATCTTTATGATGTTCAGTTTATCAGTTTTTTTCTTTGGTTGCTTGTGCTTTACATCCAAGAAAACCATTTCCAAATCCAGTGTCATGAGGATTTATGCCCATTATTTTCTTCTAAGAGTTTTATAGTCTTACCTCTTACATTTAGGTCTTTAATCCATTTTGAGTTAATTTCTGTATGTGGTTTGAGTTTGGGAGTTAACTTCATGCTTTTGTTTGTGAATATCCAGTTATCCCAGCACAATTTGTTGAAGACTCGTCTTTTCCCATTAAATGGTCTTGACACTTGTAGAAAGTCAATTGACCAGAAATGTGAGGGCTTACTTCTGGATTCTCAATTCTGTTCCATTGTTCTATATATTTATCCTTGTGCCAGTAAAATAATCTGTTGATTACTGTTATTTTGTAATAAATTTCAAAATCAGGAAGTATGAGTTTTTCAGCTTTGTTCTTCCCTTTCAAGGTTGGCTTGGCTATTATGGATCCGGTGAATTTCCATATGAATTTTAGGATCAGCTTAGGATCAGAAGCCAGCTGGGATTTTTGATAGGGATTGCATTGAATCTATAGGTGATTTTGAGGAGTTTTGCTATCTTAACAATATTGTCTCCTGATCAGTGAACATGACCTGTCTTTCCATTTATTTAGGTCTTCTTTAAGAACTAAATTTTTTCAACAATATTTTGTAGTTTTTAGAGTATAGGTTTTACATTTATTTTGTTAAATATATTCCTATGTATTTTTTTTCTTTATGTTGCTGTTGCTCATGGAATCATTTTCCTAACTTTGTTTCTAGATTGTTCATTGCAAATATATAGAAATACAGTTGATATTGATCTTGTGTCCTGCAACCTTACTGAACTCATTTATTGGTTTTAATAGTTATTTAGTGGATCCCTTAGGACTTTCTACATACAAGATCCTGTCATCTGCATAAAGAAGCTTTACTTCTTTCTTTTCACTGTGAATGATCTTTTTTTTTTCTTGACTAATTGCTCTTGCTTGAACCTCCAATACAATATTGAATAGAAGTGGTGAGAATAGACATCCTCTTAGGGGGAAAGCATTCAGGCTTTTATCACTAAGTATGTTAGCTGTGGGGTTTTCACAGATGTTATTTATCAGGTATCAGGTTAAGTACCTTCTATTCCTAATTTGTTGTGGTTTTTGTTTGTTTCTTTTTTACTATGAAGTGGGGGTGGGGGTGAGAGTGAACATTGTCAAATGCTTTTTGAGTCTATTGAGATAATCGTGTGGTTTTCTATTGATATGGTATATTAATTGATTTTTCTGATGTTAAATCAACCTAGCTGTGTTAGTTTTCTAGGGCTGCTATAACAAAGCACCACAAACTGAATGGCTTAAACAGCAGAAATTTATTGCCTTCCAGTCATGAAGGGTAGAAGTCCAAGATCAAGGTGTTGGTAGAGTTGGTTCTTTCTGAGAGCTGTGAGAAAGAATCTGTTTCATTTAGCTTCCTTTAGCTTCTAGCGGTTTTCTGGCAATATTTGGTGTTTCTTGGTGTGTAGAAGAATCACCCTAGTCTCTGCCTTCATATTCTCATGGAACTCTCCCTGTATGTTTGTCTATGTCCAGATTTCTCTTATGAGGACACAGGTCATATTGGATTAGGGCCCACTCTAATGACCTCATTTTCCCTTGACTAATTATATCTGCAATGACCCTATTTCCAAATAAGGTCACATTCTCAGGTACTGGGGGTTAGGACTTCAACATATGAGTTTTAGGGGGACACAACTCAACCCATAACATTTGCATTCCTGGTGTTATTACTGTTTTTGTTTGTTCTGTCTCTTACATGCTGCTCAAGATAGAGGCTATACATATTGTTTCTGAATGCTAGGATCCAATAACTATCTAGAGTAGAGATCATAAATTAGAGGCCTGAGGGCCCAGTTCCTCATGTAGTTCTGTTTTGTTTGGTCTGTACAGTCTTGACAAAAATGATAATAATTATTATTAATTGATAGTATTTAACATTCAAGCGATTTCACCTCAGAAGCTGGATTCCTAACATTTCTTAAAAACAAAATCAGAAGACTTTGTAACAGCTATTACCATGTCAGTTGGCTGTTGCTAAAGTGGCTGTACACTTTAGACGGGGCTGTGCTGCCCAGTTCACCAGAGTCCCTATCATTCCCATTCAGCCTGCTTTGTTTCCTTAATTACCTGCCTGGGGTATTTGAGAATATAACCTTGATTTACAAGCTGAGGTCACTGTCTTCTATTAGGCTAAGAAAATCCAATATATGCCTAGGTATTGTTCACAATATCAACTGAAGCAACATTTGTCTGCTACATTTCGAAAGCAATGGCATTTGACTCAGAAAATCAAAGGTATTTGGACATCAAAGATGTTTGATTTCAGGGACTTTAGACTTTGATGTTTTAACTCTGCTATTTCTAATCTCATGATATATCCAAATATTATACCTGCTGTCTAATAGCACTACATAATAATGATTTTGCTCCAAGAAAAATATGTAATTCGAAAAACTTCATTCCATTTATTATAAGAAATATTAGTAAATATAATCTATATTAAAATAAAACCAACTATAGCTAAAAACCTGCATGTCTAAAAGTGATTTTAGATGAAAAAAAGCTTGTAGAATCGTGTATATTTCATAACATTAATAACAAAAAAATTGACCCTGAAAAGATTCTTTTAAATGAAATTTTACAGAAAAATTACATCTTTTTGACAGAATTTGAATGTGTAAGATTTGAATTCAAAAAGAATGGCCAGTAATAGAATTCAAAATAGCAGGTGGTATTTGATATGGATTTTTAAAAATTAATCAAGAAAATCTTCAATGTAAGGGTTACCAAGAAAATAATTCATTCTGATAAAAGTAATTTTAGTAAAACAGATATTTAAATGGAAAATGTTAGAAACAGCTTAATTGTATTTACATAGAAAATTGGACAAGGGATAAAAATTTCTTAAGTACATGCTTTTCTGAAAATTCATTGTGTTTGTATAATTCAGATGCCATTTTACATTTAAAATGTTGGCCAGGATCAAAATACCCAGTAGGTCAAAATGGTGGGAATCTAAACTACAGTATCAAAATAGACTACCGTTTAAGGGCTCTGCAGTAATGGTATCTGATTGACTGAAGCCAGGAAAGTGAGTGCAGTGTTACCAAAAGGAATTTCAGAAAACTAATTTTGTAGAAATTGGTCAATCTCTTGACAGTAGCACAAGGCTGAAAATACGAGTGGATGAATATAAGATCATAAAATGTTGTAGGCCAGGACTATTTACTTGAGACTCCTGACAAGCCCATTTCTTCTTTCCCTCACTAAGACCACCAATCAGGGTCCTCAGGCCTGGAAGATGGAATACATCTCAGCCAACAAAATGTCCATCGCATGGCAGCTACCACAATATGCCCTTGTTACAGCTGGGGAGGTCATGTTCTCTGTCACAGGACTTGAATTTTCTTATTCTCAGGTAGGTTTTTGCAAGTGGAAAGTGGAGGTGGAGCTATTGCTCAGAGGATGGAGTTTTAATACTGGCACTGCCTTAATTAGGTATGTGACCCTCGTCAAGGCCTGCATATTTTTTGGCCTTAGATTCCTTATAATCCTGAACAGAGCATCAACTTGATTTCTAGGATCATGGCAGGCTGGATCCTTATGCTGTTTGGGATCCAGAAAAGGATACTTAAACATTAAGAATAAGAGCTGTGGGATCAAACTGCCATGTTCCGATTTTGGCTGCACACCTAGTGTGTAACCTTGAGCAAGTGAATTATCATCTCTCTAATGCTATTTTTCTCTTGTATAAAGTAAGAATAGTGATAGAACTTACCCCTTAGGGTCGTAATGAAGATTGTATGACATAATGAATTACAATATTCAGTTAAGAACTCCATCTTACAGTTACTGTGAACATTACCATCCCCTGAATCAATGTGGCAGGTGAACTTAGCAGGGGAAGTTCAAATCTGGAAGTTTTCATGGGAGGAGTTTTCTGGATAGATGCATGGGGCATGAGGGTGGTGTAGAGAGTTTGTTTACTCACAAGTCTGTGTCCTCTCTAGGCTCCCACTAGCATGAAGTCCGTACTCCAGGCAGCCTGGCTGTTGACAATTGCAGTTGGGAACATCATTGTGCTTATTGTGGCGCAGTTCAGCAGCCTGGTACAGGTACGGACCTAAGGGAAGCAGGAGCACGTGTGTACCCAGCCATTTCCCTCCAACTCCCTCTCCTCCCTGTGTCTCCCACATTCCCCACCCGCCCTCTGACTTGAGATGGATTAGATATTAGGAAGGAAAATAGACATGTAAGTGGCAATAATGACCACCATAGGCACATGGGAGGAGAGGCCAGTGAGCCCTGTCTTCTCCTACCAAAGCTCTTTGAAAACAGGTGACCCTGGGTGAGTCTGCTCCCCAGTCTTCATCCTATAAAGATCCCTTTAGTTTCAGGTTCTCCATATTCTTCTCTTATATATATTTCTTCCTGCAGTGGGCTGAATTCATTTTGTTTTCCTGCCTCCTGCTGGCGGTCTGCCTGATCTTCTCCATCATGGGCTACTACTATGTTCCTATAAAGCCAGAGGCTATTCAGGGGTCAGCAGATAAGCAGACTCCGCAAATCCAAGGAAACATGATCAACCTGGAGACCAAGAAGACAAAGCTCTAATGGCTCCCTGGACTCTGCCCAGACCCCGGTTCCTGACTCTGGTCTTGGCCATCACCACCTTCAAGCATTTTTCACTCCGACTTGGTTAGAAGAGAGAAGTAGCATCATATCTGAGATGATCTCCTCTATTTTCCTCCCATGCTAGAGGCATTTCTAGGACTGGGTTTCTCAGTACATTAAAGCAAGGCCCCCGAGACTCTATGTCTTCCCATCTGTCAGTGAACTCGCTACACCTTGTGTAGTGTTGCTAAAGCTGGCCTGCTATCTCCAAATGGCCATGAAAAACACAAATGTATAATTGAGATTAGTGTCTGTGGTTATCAAAGTTATGTAGGAATTCTTTCACCTGCCATTTAGAACTGATGACCCCACTTTTGGAAGTGCTGATTTAGGGGCAAAATTGCAGCATAACAGAGAAATGGTATTTCAAGTCTCTTCATTAGCAGTGTAATTGTACTGTTTACAAGGACCTCAAGAATTAGTATGTCTGGTGTGATCTGGTCCAGGGCCTGGCTTATCGGCAATCCAGATTTGCTAAGATTTTAGTAAATTTTTCAATACAGATAGTAGGAGACAAAATGACATTTTATTAACCCACAGGATAAGATATATCTTTCTGATAGTTATTTTATCTACTAACCCAAACGCCCCTTTCTCAGTACTGATAGATCCCTGGAAACCAAATTAAAGATAGTAGTAAACATGGTTCTGGAAAACAGAACAAGTATAAATTGTACAAGTCCTGGTGAGCCATTCTTCTACAGTGTACATTCTTCTTAGGGACTACAATGTTTCAGCCCTAGACTGTGCCCTCCTGTGGACAGTTGTATAGACACTAATGCCTTTTCAATGTTGTTGTGCCAGCTATTTTTTATTATTACACTGTCTTGCTTATTGCAACAAATATTTAACAGTATTTTTATAAATACAACTTCCTTTTTTTATTAGTACTTCCTTCAGCCTCAAAGTAGTGGATCTGTTTTGATAATTTTTCCCTATTTTACTTTTCCCAGAATTTTTAAATGCTGTTTCTTCATTTAGGCCTGGATTTCCCTGTTTTCTTAAAAAAAAAAAAAAGTGATCTCAATACTCTAGATTTGAGCTTCTAAAATGGGAATGCTCAGTGTGGGGCACGGTCCCATATCAGGATTCTAACAAAATCTGGAGGCTGAGGGAAGGAGTGGTAGAACATGATGGGGTTTTGTTTGTTTGTTGCTGTGTTGGTGAAAAAAGTTGAGAAATATTACCTTGCACACAATGAATGAATCAGTGGATAGACATAGGAATATCGTGACTTTACAGTGTATTGGTGGGGGAAAAAATTCAGAACAGCTGTCCTAGAAAGCCTCATTTCCATTGGTTTTGCTCCATTATTCTCATCTAGAACTGTGTTGAGTCAGTCTCATGTTGTAAATGTAACAAGGAAAGTTGCTCCAGTTTCTCAAGCTTTAATACTCTAGTATTAATTACCAAGTTTTCAGAAGTACTGAAGTGACAGCAACACTATCCAGTTTCCACAGACATCTTATTATGAACCTAACTGCACTTCTTCAGAAAATACTGTGTTCATTTTTGAGCAGCTTTAACTCAATCTGTCCTGTGAGCTATTGTTTCAAGAGATACTAACAGTGCTCTGTGAATAAAAGTTTCTATGGATAAATACATTTTGGAAATGAAGCATATTATATCCTCTTCTTAACACTTGCGTATTAAAGACTCTGCGCAATCCTTCAGTAAAGACATAAGACATCTTATTTAGCCTCAGATGGTACAGCGTTGCACAGAACACAGGCTTGGGAAAAACTGGCAGACGGTTCTCCCTTATGTTTCACTGAAAGCTTTCTCTCTGGAACCTCCTACCACTGGGTCTTTCCTTTATGGCTAACAAGAATAAGCATAAACCCCTCTTTTAATGTGGCAGACTTTTTGCTTTTTGGGGGAGGATTTTCCTATGACTTCTCCAGTCCTCAAGTAAGTATTCATCAAGCTAAAGATTCTCAAATTTTTTTCATGGTTCGTCACAGGGCATAGTCCAGTCCTTTCACAACTGTGTTTTCCACTTCCGAAAAATATCCTTTGCCTGAAATGCAACAGTGGGTCAGAATCTTTCTTAATATGTGATATCTGAAGCCAAATATGTACAACATTCCAGAAGTGGTCGGACCAGAAGAACTAGAACCTACCTTTCTCCAAACAATACACTTGTGTTAATGCAGCATTAGGTAACATTAGATGTTTTTGGCAGCCACATCACAACGTAGGCTTACATTTTAACCACATGGTTGGCTAAAACCTCAAAAATTTCAAGAGAGTTATTTTTTTAATTCAAATACATTTTGGGTTTCACTATGTGCCATTCGTCAAGTTAGGTGTTGGAAAAACAAAGATAAATAATCTGGTATACCTGTGTGCAAGGTAACCTCAGGTATCCTGACTGGTTGTCAAGATCTTAGAGAGTACACAGGGCTTGAGGAAGTAATGGAATATTGAGGAAGAGCAAGAAGGACAGTATGACAGGACTGGAGTAAGTAAGGTGTAAAGAGGTAGAAGATGCAGTCCCAGGAAGCTTGGGACCAGATTATGTGGGGCCTTGTGGCCATGGTAAGACATTTGGATGTTATTCTAAGTAAGATGTGAAACCGTTGGAGCTTTAGAACATGGGAGTGACATAATGTGATCCTCTAAGATCACTCTGGTTTCTAAGTAGGGAATTGTCTGTAAGCAGGAAGTCCAATTAGAGGATATTTATAATACTCCAGGTAAAACATGATTGATATTTGGACAAGGTGGTAGCAGTGGAAGTGGGAAGAAATGCTTTGACTTGGAATTTATCTTTAAGGTAGGACTCACATGAATTGAGTATGCTTTGCACATATGATTTGAAAGAAAGAAATCAATGTTGACTCTTCAATTTGAAGGCTCGAGTAATGAGGATGTATGATGGTGCAATTTTCTGAGAGTAGGGAAGATTAGGGCAAGAATAGATTTGGGATGTGAAGTAACTAAGAGTTTTGTGCATGTTGAACTTCAGATGCCAATAAGGTATCCAATCGGAGATGTTGAGCTGGCAGTTTTATGAGTCTGAAGTTCAGTTAAGAACCTGGGGCTGGATGTATAAACTTGAGAGTCATCAGCATATAAACCTTATTTAAGGGCATGACACTGGAGGAGATATCCTAGGAAGTAAATGTATACAGAGAAGAGGTTCAAGGTCTAGTCCTGGGGTTTCCCAACATTAGAGATCGAGAAGAGGAGGATCCAGAAAGGTGATGAGAGTGGGTAATTTAGGAAGTAAGAGGAAAACCAGGAGAATGTGATTTAATTATACATTGTTTATTACAATTAGATAAAAGTAAATTGAAACAACAAAATCCTTGACCTAAAGGAAGCACATGTTCCTCTTAGGAAACCTGGGTTCTGGTAATTTCTATGTAAATATGCCTGAATTTTTTTTGCCTCCATGGTTTAATTCAATTTAATGTACCTTTCTTTTTTTAACCTGAGAGACATTATGTCAGGAGCTATGGGAGAAATAAATTGGAATAAATAAAAAGAGGCCCTACTCTTAAGGATTCTGCAGGAGGAAGATAAGGCATGTACGTAAATAACTATCATGTAAATAAAAATTAGTGTAATAATTTTGTTTAGCATTTTACTTTTCACATGCATTATATGAATCCTGTTTACTGAAGACAGAATGTCACCTATGCCAAGGAAATTACAAAATGTTCCTAAAATTCATAAGAAAGATTACTTCTGGCCATGGAAATTAGGGAAGGATTCATGGAGTAGATAGTGTATTAGGCTTGACCTTGAAGGTGACTAGAATTTGGACTTGGAAGCAAGGGACAAGAAAGCATTCCAGGTAGAGAGTCCATCACAAGCAAAGGTGAAGAGGCAGGAAAACAAAACACTGGGAAAATGATGAGTAGCCTGATTTGTGTGGCGTAGAGTGTATACAGAATAGTTGTGGGAGATAAGGCTGGAGAAGTATATAATGATATGCTGGAGTCTTCCACATCCATAGACATAAACATTAACACCAATTCTTTGAGTCCTTTTTAATGCCAGTGATCTCCATTTTATTTTATCTAGGGTAATTCAGTCATCCTCAAACTCAACTATATCTTAAACTTAAACATACCTTGAAAGACTCTACTTCCACAATCTCCAATTTTGAGACCTTCTGTCCTTGTACAACTTTTCCTCCCCCCTCTATTGACTTCATTGTTCATCTTCATTGTAACCTCCAATTGACACATCTTAGTTCTCTCATAGTATATGCTAGTCTGGCCATGAAACTAGCTCAGACCTCATGGTCCATTATTTTAGCTCTGTGTTTTAATTATGCATTTGCTACCACCTCAGAATGTTTGGCCTTCTTCACCTTCCAACATGTCTATCAATCTCTTCTACCACGAAGCAAATATATCCATTACTTCTATTCCTATTTGTGGGCTGCCTGGGAGTGCAGGAAAAAGTCACAAGACTATGATTATGGAGTTCAAAATTCAACACCATTTACCCATTTTCCAAATTAGCAATTTAGGCATTTTCCATGATTCCTCCCTCTGCTGCTTCACACATATTCAATCTATGAATAAGTCTTAGAGATTCTACTTACATAGTAGGTTTCAAATCTGTCCGTTTCTCTCCTTTCCCCCTGCCACTATAGCAGTTAAAGCCACCATCAACTCTCTAGATTATTAAAAGAGCCTCCAATCGTTTCCGACATTACTGCCAATGTGATCTTTCTTACAATGTAACTCATGTTGCTTTACTGCTTAAAAACACTTCATTGCTCCCCATTCACTCTAAAGATAAACTTCTAACTCCTCAACAAGCCCATCTGACCTTGTCCCTACCTACCTAACTAGTTTCATCCCTGCCATTGGCCCCTGTCAAGTTGCACCCCCCCCCCCCCCACACACACACACACAGAACAGATCTGTTGAGATCTTAACTGGGATTTTATCACATCGATAGGTCAGTTTAGGGAGAGTTCACATCTTCATAATACTGAGCTTTCCAAACCTTGAATCTTTTTTTTTTTTTTAATGTGATCCCTTTTACTTTCTTTGGGTTTAATTTGCTTTACTCTAACTTCTTGAGATGGATACTTAGATCATTTATTTTTCATTTTTCTTTTTATAATATATGTACTTAGGATAGTAGTGTTTTTTATAGCTTTATTAATTTCATCTAATTCGAACATATTAGGGTTTTGGGGTTTTGTTTTGTTTTCCTTCGTTTTTACTAGAGTAAAACAGAAAGGATAGATCCTTATAGCTCTCTGTTTTCATCATATTTGGGCTTTAAAATGCCATTCAAATACTACCACTTTTATGAGGTCTTTTCTGATGCACCAGTGGGATACACATGATTGTTCCAATCTCGAAACCTCACTAGTGGTCTATTTGTTATTTGGTGGAAGATAGTCATCATTGTCACCTTGTAGCACAGGACATTTTCATTTCCTCTGCTCAACTGCAGGATCCTGTTAATTTTTATTATGCTGCATTTTCATTATAATCCCGTTTAAAATACTTTCCATTTTCTTTTGTGATTTCTTCTTTGACCTATGGGTTATTTATAAGCGTACTGCTTAATTTTCATACATTTGAAGATAGACTAAGATATCCTTCTGTTATTAATGTCTACCTTAATTATACTGGAGTCAGAAAATATATTCTGAATGAAATGAAATTTGTTGAGGCTTGTTTTATAAGCCAGTATATGATCCAGGTCAATTTTGGTAAATAGTACATCTACACTTGAAAAGATACACATTCTGTCTTATCAGATGCTATACGTCCATTAAAGCATATATCTCCTGCTATAATTGTAGATTTGTCTACCTCTAATTTTCCTTTGTATATTTTGAAGTTATGTCATGTTACATATAGATTTATAATTATCATTTATGGTGAATTGGCTATTTTATTATTATGTCATGTCCTTCTTTATCTCTACCAAAGCTCCTTGCCTTAAAATCTACTCTGATATTAATATAGTTAAATCACGTTTTTTGTTTTTTTTGGTTAACATTTGCATGGGATATTTTTTCACATCCTTTTATTTTCCATTTTTCTTTGGTTTTATATTTAAGATGTATCTCGTTCATTGTACAGCAGAAACTAACACAACATTGTAAAGCAACTATACCCCAATTAAAAAAAAAAAAAGATGTGTCTCTTATAGGCAACATGTGCTTTCTTTTAAAAATATCTAGTCTAAGTCTTCCAGTTGGAATATACAATCTATTTATATTTAGTAATACAATTATTGGTATATTTAAGTTTTATCTACCATTTTATTTGTTTTCTATTTAATTAGCCTATTTAATATCCATTTTGCTTTCCTTTTCTACATTCTTTTCAAATTACCAAATAGTTTTTGTTTCATTTCCCCCATTATTGGCTTTTTCTGGTTATACATTCTTTTCTTTTCTTTTTTTTTTAATTTAGTGATTACCCTTGGGATTATTACATACACCCTGGACTTCTTATACTAACTATATGCGATGAAGCTAACTACTTACCTTGCAATTCTTAGATTTTAGGGTATTATAATTCCATTTATTCTCTTCTACCTTTTAGGTTGTTTTTATGCATTTTACCTTTACATATATTTTGGACCCCACAAGCAAATATTGTTGCAGGTACTCAATATTCACTTAGATTTACTCATGTATTTACACTTTATCTTTTCATTCCTTCCTGCATTTCCATGCTTTTATGTGAGGTCATTTTCCTTCTTCCTGAAGAACTCTCCTTCATTGTTGTTTTACTGCAATTTTTATGAGCATGCAGTCTCAGTTTTTGATAGTCTAAAAAGATATTTCTCTTCTATTTTTGAAGGGTATTTTTGCTATATGTATCAATATTTGGAGGGTCCGTATTTCTAGATTAGTGGTTATTTTATTTAACATCGTTTATCCTAGCTTCCATCATTCTGTTCAAAGGTCAACATCAAATCAATTAAAAATTGAAGGTAATATTCTTCACCCTCTAGATGCTATAAAAATATTTCTTTGATCTTGGTTTTTATTGATGTTACCATGATATATGAAGATGTGATTCTCTTTATACTCAACCAGCTTGGGGTTTTCAGGGCATCATGAATCAGTGGCTTGATGTTTTTCATCAGTTTTGGAAAAATTTTAGCCATTATCTCTTCAAATATTGCCTTTGACCAATTATCTCTGTCTCTCCTTCATCTCCCTCTCCTTCCCTCTCCCCGTCTCTCTCCTTCTCCTTCCCTCCCTCCATTCTTGTCTCTTCCTTTCTCCTTCTGGGACTCCCATTACATGTAAAGTAGAATATTTTATAATATTCTTTATGTATCGTATGCTATTTTCTATGTTTTTTTTTTATCTTTTTCCTCTCTGTGTGCCAGCTCCGTGGTAAGGTGGTCACAAGGACTTGTGTCTGCCAGAGGACCCTGATCTGACTTGCAACACCACAGAAGAGCTCTATGCCTGGGTGTTGTTGGAAAGAACAGCAATCAGCAGAAATACACTCAGGGTCAGCATCACAGCTGCCTATACGTTGAGGCAGCAAGAGACCAACCAAATATTTCAAAGGGAGAGCTGAGGAACAAGAGAGCCATAGGGAACTTTGGAAAGCCTGTTCCATTTTTCTTTCTTCTTTCCTGAAGTCCCAAGCCTCCTTCAGTTATCATTTCCTTTCTGTTTAGAGAGATTCTCTTCAACCACTCTTTCCTGGTAAGTCTGCTGGTGACAAATTTTCTTAGTTTTTCTTCATCGGAGAATGCCTTTATTTGTTCTTCATTCCTGAAGTATATTTTCCCTAGATAGAAATATAAGATTAACAGGTTTTTTTTTTTTTTCAGCACTTGGAAAATGTTGTACTACTTTCGCCTGGTTTCAGATAAAAAATTTGCTATCCAGGGTGCAGACACTGCTGCTGCCATGAGGTCTGAGCCGCGCAGCCTGGGTACAATCACTTTGTATGATCAATTTATGTCAAAAAATTTGTGTCATTTGAACCACAGGGTGTCAATTTCTCTGTAACTGCTTTCAAGATTTTTTTTCTTTGTTTCTAGCTTTTTGAAGTTTGGTTAATGATGTGTCATGGCTTGGATTTTTTTCTTTTGGTGTATTGTTTTTGTGGTTCCGTAATCTATTTCTCCTCTGCTTCCGGGGTGCTCATGACATAAATGTTAGATCTTTTGTTATTGTCCACATACCCCTGAGGCTCTGTTCATTTGCTGTTGCTGATTGGATAGATTCTATTGATCTGTTTTTGAGTTTACTGATGCTTTATTTTGTCATCTCTAATCTACTGTTGAGCACATCTAGTGAGTTTTATTTCTTTAATTTTCAGTTTTATAATTTCTTTTATTCTTTTTATAGTTTTATTTTCTGAGACTGTTTTTTCATTTGTCTCAGGAATGTTTGTAATTGGTAGTTTAAATATTTTTATGACTGCTGTTTTACAGTCCTTGTCAGATAATTCCAACATCTGAATCATCTCATTGGTGGCATCTGCTAATTGTCTTTTCTCATTCAAGTTGTGATTGTCCTGGTTCCTAGAATGGTGAATTATTTTCAAATTGTATTTTGTACATTTTGGTTATTATGTTGTTAGACTCTGCATGCTATTTAATCATTTTCTTTTTTGGCAAGAAGTCACCTTGTTTAGGTGTAGTGCTCAGGTCAGGTGGGGGTGGATATTCAGCACCCCACTGGGTCCTGTGACAACCCTGGGTCCTATAATACCAACTGGTACTACCTCATTGCTGCTGGGTCCCACTGACAGCAGAGGGGAGATTAGAGTGCCACCTAGCACCACCCCATACTTCCCCTTCCACCTCATTGCTACTGGGTGGGTGTGGAAGTTCAGTTCTCTGCTGAGCTCCACTTAAACTAAGAATGGAAAGATGGAGAGAGTGGAGAAGTGGATGGCCAGTATGCCCCACTTCATTCCATCTCATTACTGCCTGGGCCCTGCTGACAGAAGGGCAGGAAGGAAGAAGCGTGCCGACTAGCACCACCTTCAGCCACCTCCTTTTGCCTCCTAGCATCAGTTAGGGTTGGAAGCTCTGCTCCTTGCTTGGTCATGCTGCCACTACCTCAGTGGTGGAAGTGGAGTACTGCCTGCTAGCACTGACCTTGGGAACACCATCCTGGCGGGAGAATCAGAATGCTAGCATTGGCTGAGAGATGAAAGTTCAACTCCCTACTCAGTCCCACAGACATTATAATGGACGAGACAGTTTTCCACTGGTGTTTGGCTGGAGTAGGATTGGGTATTGTAAACAATGTTTTCTATTCTGCGAACCTGCTCTGTTTCTGGTCCTTGGCTGGGTGAACAGGCATTATGGAGGACTTTTTTGGCTGCACCTGTTGGTGGTTCCACTTTGTAGGCTTCTCCAGCACCCTGCCTGACATACATAGGAAACAAAAGGAAACATAGGGATTCCTGTGAGTTTACTTTCTAAAAACCCAAACACAATATGATTTTTGTTTTGTTGACATTTCCTTGCTGCTACAGACTATAGAGGAGGCCTTCGTAAGGGTGAGACTAATGCTTGGTATGGTGTCTAGGGAGGGCTTGTAGGGTCTTGTGTGGTCCCTGAGAAATGATGAGTCCCGCGTGGTGGCACATAGACTGTGCTGCAACATGCAGCTTGAGTAGTGGCATGTGGTCTCCTTCCTAGGCTACACCATAACAAACAAAGCCAGCACAATTCACCTTTAACATGCCTGGTTTCTGCATTGCTCTGCTGTCTTCTGAGACACTAGGACCTCTGGAAGAGGTGGATTTAGTTCTAACTAAAGGTAAGTTCCTTATTACTCTAGTTAGGGAGACAGCTTTGTATTTTTGGTAGAAAAAACATGGACTCTGGACTAGCAAACTCTACTTTGAATCTCTACTCTATTTGTTACTGTGGGTCCTTTTGCAAGGTTTCTTAATATCTCTGAGACTTGGGTACAGGGTGATAATAACTGTCTACAGAGCTTCTCAGAGAAGAGAATAAAATACAATATATGCAAAGCATTGGGGATACAGTAGGTACTCCACGAATTCTGCAATCTACTATGTCAAGTTTTAATCTGTAGGAAAGAAAGTTCAGATCTTCAGTAAGTTAGAACTTTATTGTGTAAACTGCTTTGGGCTAACTTCGTCTATGTTCTCTGCAATATTCAATTATAGAAACTCAAAGGGAGCCAGAATTCTGCTGATGAAGCACAGCAGGCTCTGAGTCCATGATATTAAATTCCCTAAAAGCAAGGATCATGTCTTATATTTCTTTTATATTCTCCACAGGATCCTCCCTGCCCACACCTCTCTCTTAGAGAACCTCACCAGCCACAACCCAGGAGAGGGGAAGCCCTGGGTATTAAGGGACTCTGCCATCCCTGGAGATTGGACCAGTGGGGGAACACAGGCCCAAGTAGTGCTCATCAGAGTCTCTCAGGAATTCAGAATTGAGACAAAGGCTCAGAGAGTCAGATGGTGTGAGACACTCAAACTGAAGGGTGTGTAGGTTTGGGGGGTCAGGGTGGTGGCAGCATGGCAACTTTTGTGTAAGCAGAAGTTACACAGGGCTGAGCTTAGAATCCTATGACAGAAGGTGGTCAGTGAGAGGACAGATGAGCAAATACAGAAAGAAAAGCTGAAGTATGAGGACACGCAGCTTGGAAGTGAGATAGAAGGAGCAGCAGAAAGAGGAAAACACAGACAAGAGGACAGACATGCAGGGAAATGTGAGAAAGAAAAGGGCACAGGATACCAGGAACACAAGGAACTGGAATGGTCATCCTAGGAGAATTCGCATGACTCCGGGAATCTGTTAGCTGTAAACACCACTGAGCCTCCGTGACCAGAAGCAGCAGCCCCTTTACCCCTGACTGATGGTCCCAGCCTTGCTTGGAGGCCCTGTAATGACCAGGCTAGTGAGTGCCAGCTTTCCTCATGCCCTCCCCAGCTCTCCTTCATTGCCTCCACATCTACAGCTAGAGGCAGACCCTAAAATGCCTATGGGGTCAACTACCAAGTCAAATTTGGGAGCAAGAGGCCTGCTTGCTGGTGAAAGAGTTACAAAATTGCACTAATGTTTATCAGTAAATCCCTGGAGAAATATACAGGGAACTGAATTATGAGGGTGCTACACTAGAAATGGAGGAAAAGAACTTCAATTAGACTAAAAATTATCTAGCTGCACTGAGAGAGTCTGCAGTCAATGTGTCATCCCACACAGTTGGTAGAGTTCTAACTATTTTACCATTTTGTAGACTGAAAATTGGATTCACTTCTTGCCTAGGCTGAGTTGAGATGCCAGAAATCCCTTATAGAGGAAGGAATAGAAAGATTTAGGGAGATGAGGATGCCAGAGTAGATTTGTTATATATTATTACCCTCTCAGCCATCCCAACAACCCTGTGTACATGGCTGTCATAAGAACACTGAGAAATGCATTAATGAAGGTAGTGCTAATGTATCTGAAAAGCACCACAGTGGCGATCTTCTGTAGGTCAGAGATGAAGGTGGAAAATACAGATATTGAAATAGATTCTATGATTTCAATAAGGATGATGAGCGCTTGGGATGGCAAAGATGATAAGTAGCATCAAATTACCGGAAACAACTTGGAGCTGGTTATTTTAATAGGCAGAGGGCCGGTGTGGGTAATCATCATGGTTTGACCCACAGGAATATTTGGCATTGAATAACTGATCATAGGTCCCTAGTGCTGAAAGGAGGAGGGTCATCATGCTTCCCTGCGTAGAGAAAAATTTCTCTGAAGTAAAGGCCCTTTGGTGAGCATTTACATAGGACACAGATGTTCTCACACTCTGAGTTCATCCTGAGAGATCCTTCCACATACCTCTTTATCCAGACCAACTGGTTACCAGTCCTCATTATCTTAGTCCTTTTATGTCCCCGACTGTCCTGCCAAATCATGGGCCCTGTCCATGAATTACTACAGAGCTGCTCCACAGGCCAGCTTTCCTGTGGGCAAAATGGGCAATGAGATGTCCTGTTTAAAATTCTGCCCATTGGATGGAATTTCCTATGCTTTTACTGAAGGGCCTCTCCTTGGTGGGGCTGCTGCTTTGCAGAAGTCATCTCCAGCCATCATGCAAAACCAGACTAGGCTCAGGTTTTTTTCTATTTCAATCAACTGGCCATGGAGAGCGCTCCATGTGGCTTAAGCATCGAATGAGGGCAGGATGGAAATGCAGTGGGAATAGCCCACCAGGAGTGACTAGCTGCTCATCCAATTTACACTTGCTCAAGCCCAGTCCCAAATAGACCACATGATGCAGGAGCGTTACTGGGCAGTCCTGACTCTATGGCTTGGTAGATCGGACACCCAATTCATGGGGGGCAGCTGGTGTTCTACAGTCAAGTGGGTGTTCAGTCTTTACCACAGCCCAGTAGGAAGCCAAGAGTTATCTCTCAAAATGAGGATAATTACTTTTCAAAACAGGTGTGATTTTGCTCAAAACCCCTCTAGGCCTCTACTCTGAATCTCCCATCAGGGCTTTCACAGAGTCCATGCAGCATCTTGATCAGTCATAGGTATTTTGCAAACCGTTGGACTCACTGGTCATAAATAATCATGTATCGTTCAAACTAGGACAGCCTTGAGAGTAAAAGAGGGCAGTAGAATAAATATGCTGGGAGAACAGGCATAAATTAAAACTATCCTGAGATATACAGCCATCCAGTCATAAAGGCCAAGTGATTAATTTGTTTCCTAGGTATTCATGACCAGCCAGAGTACACACTGAAAGATGAATCCAGGAAATTTTGATAGAAAGCTCTCAATTCTAAGATATTTGGGATTAGGCTATCGAATTTCAAGGTAAGAAATCTTCAAGTATTCAGGCAGAAAAAGGAAATATTTAATTAGTTCTTGAACTTTCACATGCACTAGAAGCACATGGATGGTTTGTTAAAACAGATTACTGGATTCTATACCCCAAGTTCCTAATTCAGTAGCTATAAAATCAGGACTGAAAATTTGCATTTTAACAAATTCCCAGATGAATTTAATTCTACTTCAAGAACCATTGATCTACTGAGAAGAGGAAAAAAAATCCCCACAGACTGTCCTCATGTTTTTCCACAGGAACATCAATACCAAAAGATAATGGAGCAGTTGCTACAATATTCTAAAGAAAATATTATACCAAAATATGGTTGAATTTTTAGGGCCACTGTTTGCTTTCATAAACTTAAGGAAGATTGCCTGTATAAGAAAGAACTTCTTGCAAAAGCTGTGTGATGAAATCCAGATAAGCAAATATTAATGAAAATAAAGAACTTGGGAATGGAGAAGTTGTGTTAAATATAAAACCAACACTGACGAATTATGAGAATGATGATTATAAAGCAGATTATAAATATAAACTTTGATATAATATTTATCTATATGGAGACAGAATAATATATCTCATATATTAAGGGATGAAATACATAAACCAAAACTTGAGCCTCTCTTTAAGAAGGGCATCACCTTTAACTTGAAACTAAACAAGATCAATAACAGGTCCTAAAATTTTCTTTATTTAGACACTACATTGTAAGTCACTTTTTTTCTGATAATAGAATGTAGAGGGTACAGTATATTTATGACCTGAGTGTCTGAAGAAAGGTTGTATTTACCAACTAATTCAGGTTCAGATGAGGTCTTCAGGAATACATAACCTGACTTTGCACTATCTTACCTACAATTTCTCTGTGGTATTTACCTGCTATTGAAGGTAAGAAGACTCTTGTGCTGTCAAACTGTCTAATGGCTCATCGGAAATGTGAATCTTTGTCAAGAATTGTGAAATATGTTTGAGATAATGGAAAAACATCTGAATGCCTGGGTAGTTCCTGTCTTGATGTACCAGATCTTAAAATGAACTCTAAGAACTCTGTGTCCATGACATTACCCCAGGAAAATTGTGGGGTTTTACTCTAGAGTTATGAAAGACCAGACCAGCTTTTGATTTTTAAGATGGCCATCCTTCTGCAGGCGTTAGAAAATATCTTGAAAAAAAATTATGTCTTTTTCAGGTTTTCTAAAATAAATGTAACTGGGAACTTTGTTTACTTTGACAATAAGACTAAGTTGGGAGGTGAGGAGCAGAGAGATAGAGGAAATATGAGACTTACTAACATTCTCATGTTTATACCAGGAAGTCCATTGGAAACCAACTGCTCAGCACTTTCCTTTTTTCTGGAAGGGCTCTTAAAAAAAACTCAAGAAATGAAAGATGTGAAGTTTAACAAAACCTCCAGTTTCACTTCAATTTCCTTTTCTTCTGTTAAAGTAGAAAAAATTATAATTAAAATTAGAATTTAATTTTTAATTAAAATTAAAATGTTCCAAAATTAGACATTTTAAAAGGATTTTCGCCACTCTATATATGCAGAGGAAACATTTTGGAATGATATTCATCTACTAAAGATTTTTATTGAGGCATAGTAGCTGTATCACAGAATTGGCTCCTTATAAGTGTACAATTGAATGATTTTTAGTAAGTGTATAAAGTTGCACAACCATCACCGTAATCCAATCTTAGAACATTTCCATCACCCCAAAAAGGAACTCCTTGTCCACTTGTAGTCAATTCCTGTTCCCACCCAATCTCAGGCCACCCCTAATCTACTTTCTGTCTCTATAGAGTTGCCTTTTCTGGATCATGTGATAGACCATATTTTGTTCATCCAGTCACCAGTTGATAGAAATTTGGATTTTATTCTACATTTTTTAGTTATTAAAAATAAGGCTCCTATGAACATTCATGTATGATTCTTCGCATAAATATACTATTCCTCTTGGGTAGATGCCAGGGAGTGACATTGCTGGGTCATATGGTAAATTTATGTTTAATGTGGTTTATTCTAATTGGCAAAATGCATTTCAAAGTGGCTGCATCATTTTACGTTTCCATCAGCAATTATGAGGATTCCCATTTCTCCACGTCTAGGCCTCCACTTATTGTTTGGCTCTTTTATTATCATCAGTATAGTGGTTGTGAAGTAGTATTAGATTGTGGTTTTAATTTGTATTTTCTGAATGACTAATGATATGACAAAGAGCATCTTTTCATCTGCTTACTAGCCATCTTTGTTTTCTTTGGTGAAGTCCCTATTCAAATCTTGCCTATTTTAAAAAATTGGGTTGTCTTCTTACTGAACTGTGAGATTTCTTTATATATTCTGGTTAGAAATATTTTATTAGAAACATGATTTGTCACTATATTCTCTAAGTTTGGGGCTTGTATTTCCATTTCCTTAATGGTGTCTATGAAATGCAAAAGTTTTAAATTTCGATGAAGTCCAATTTATAAATTTTCTTTGAAGGATTATGCTATTGGTGTCATAGCTAAGAACTCTAACTAATCAAGGACACAAAGCCTCTCTACTACCTTTTCCTCTAAATGTTTTATAGTTTTAGCTCTTACAGTTAGGTCTACTGTCCATTTTGAGTTAATTGCTTGTGTGTGCTATAAATTAAGGGTCTAAATCCACCTTTTTGCATGTGGCTATGCAAATGACCCAGCAGCATTTGTAGGAAAGACTATCTTTTCCCCATTGAATTGCCAAAATAGCTTTGCCAAAAATCAATTTACCATAAATATAAGGATTTATTTCTGGACTCTCAATTCTGTTCCATTGACCAATATGTCTATCCTTATGTCAGTACCACACTGTCTCAATTATGGTAGCCTTATATAGTACATTTTAAAATGGGAAGGTATAAGTCCTTCAGTTGTATTTTTCAAGATTGTTTTGACTATTCTGGTAATTAATCTTGCATACCTAAAATAAATCCCACTTGTTCATGGTGTATAATTATTTTTGTGTATTAAAATATTTGGTAATACAGTAAAACCTTGGATTGCAAGTAACTTGTTCTGCGAGTGTTCTGCAAGATGAGCAAACATTTCTATTAAATTTTAACTTGATAAATGAGTGATGTCTTGCAATACAAGTAGTATGTGATGCTGAACGTCACATGATCACAACTGAGCCAATGGAGCTGACCATCGACAAACTGATGGAGCTGCATCATGAGCGACAGCAAGAGGTTATGAAGCAGATCTCGTCTGCAGAGGAGGAGGAGAAAAAGGCAGAGGAATTCCTCAGTTCACGTGAGATTAGGGAGATGTGTAAAATGTGGGAAACAGTGCAAAATTTTGTAGAAAAACACCACCCAAATAAGGTTGTAGCAGTGGGAGCGATGAATCTGTTTAACAACAATGCAATGTCACATTTCCGTGAAATCCTCAAAAGGAGGCAAAAGAAAGTGTCATTGGATAGGTTCCTTGTTAAAGTTGTATGAAAAGAAAAAGATTCAGTTGAGCCGATAGATAGCAGGGATTCTGTTAGTGATAGTGAAAGCCGTCCTACGCAATAACCCTCCTCTCTCTTGTTTCCACCAGCCACAAAGGTTTTAAAAGGTAAGTGCAGGTTAATTTGTTTATTTTTCTTTATATTTGTATTTTCTTTATTTTTTGTATTATATTACAGTATTGTCATCATTTTTATATGAATATTTTTAGGTTGTGGAATGAATCATCTGAGTTTCCATTATTTCTTATGGGGAAATTCACTTTGATATACAAAGTGCTTTGGATTACAAGCATGTTTCCAGAATGAATTATGCTTGCAAACCAAGGTTTTACTGTATTTTGTTAAGGATTTTTGCATCTAAGTTCAGGAGGGATGTTTGTTTGCAGCTTTCTTTTTCTTTCTTTCCTTCTTTTTTTTTTTTTGGTCATACCTTTGTCTGGCTCTGTACCGTCTTCCTGAATGAGCTGGGAAATGTTTCCTCCTCTTCTGTTTTCTCGAAGATTGTGTAAATTTAACTTTAAGTACCCTTTAAAGGTTTGACAGAATTGTCCAGTGAGACTATCTGGGCCTTGAGATTTCATTTTGGAGAGCTTTTTAATTAAAAAATCAATTTCCTTAATGGTTATAGGGCTATTCAGATTGTCTGTTTCATCTTACTTGAATTTTAGCAGTTTGTGAGTCTTAAGGAATTGTTCCATTTTTTTCCTAATTTGTCATATTTATGAGCATACAGTTGTATGTAGTACTCCCTTATTTATTTTAATGGCTGCACTATGTGGAATGATATATCCTATTTCGTTCCTAATATTGGTGATTTGTATTCTGTTTTTGTCATTCTGGCTAGAGGTTTATCAAATTTATTTATTTATTTATTTATTTATTTTAATTTTTTTTTGAAGAACCAACTTTTTGTTTCCTTGGTTTTTTTTTGTTTGTTTTTTTCAATAATGTTTTCCTATCTCCAGTTTTATTTTCTGCTTTTTATTATTCTTTTCCTTCTGTTTGCTTTGGGTTTATTTTGCTCCTTTTTCTAGTTTCTGAAGCACTTAAGTTATTGATATGACACCTTTGCTCATTTTAAATGTAAGCATTTAGTGCTATAAATTTCCCTCTCAATACTGCTTTAGCTGCATTCTACATACTTTAAGTTGTTTTAATTTTTATTTAGTTCTACATACTTTTTAACTTCCTTTGAGACTTATTATTTGACCCATAATTATTTAGAAGTGTGTTACTTAGTTTCCAAGTGTTCTGAGAGTTTCTTGTTGTCTTTCTTACAGATTTCCTGTTTGATTCCACCATAGAGCACACATGCTTTATGATTTCAATTCTTTTATATTTGTCAAGGTTTGTTTTATGGTATGTTTTATGGGTTTTTTTTTTTTTTAATCTACTTGGTCAGTATTCTACAGGAAATTGAGAAAAATGTATTCTACTGTTGTCGAATGGTCTGTTTTATATATGTTAATTAGATCCTGATGATTGTGTTGTTCAGATCTTCTATATCCTTGGATTTTTTGCATAATAGTTCTATCGGTTGCTGAATGGGAGGAGTGTTAAAGTTCCCAACTATAATCATAGACTATTCTTTCTCATTTCAGCTTTAATAGTTTTTGCTTCATATACTTGAGGCTCTGTGATTTAGTTTATACACATTAGTATATTGTGTCTTCCTGGAAGACTGATCCTTTCATCATTATATAATGTCCCCTTTTGTCTCAGATAATTTTCTTTGCTTTGAAGTCTACTTTATGAGATATTAATATTGTCACTCCTTTTTATTTTTTTATTATTAATGTGTACATGGTGTATCTTTTCCTATCCTTTTACTTTCAACCTACCTATGACAGAATATGAAGTGCATTTCTTACATGCAGCTTGTAGTTGGATTTGGTTTTTTAATTTTTTAATCTACTCTGCTAATCTCTGTCTTTTGATTAGTATATTCAGACCATTTACAATTAAGGTAGTTGTCAATATGTTAGCACTTTAGGATGATATTTTATTATTTATTTTCTACTTGTTTCCTTTGGTGGTTGTTGCTCTTTATTCTTTCTTGTCTTTCTGCAGGTTACTTGAATGTGTTTTAGTATTCTGTCTTATTTATTTATATCACTTTTGAGTTCATCTCTTTGTAGTTTGCATAGTGGTTACTCTGGGTACTACTTATAACTCTGTACTTGGTATCACAGTGTTTAGCATTTAAAATGAAGTACAGAAACCTCACTTCCAATTAGGTCTCTTTACGTCCCCCACTTTTACATAGTATTGTTAACTCATTGCTTAACTTCTATTTCTTTTGTGAGATTTTTTCCTTTTGGGTTTTATAAATCATATTTTATGATTGAAACAAATTATAATACCATCTAATACTCAAAACAATGTCTATTGTATGGACCCATCTTTCTGAACTTTCTATTGTTTCTTCTTGCTTTCTGATGCTTAAGTTTCCTTTTATCATTTTCTTCCTGTTGGAAGAACTTCCTTTAGCCAGTCTTCCCAGGGTTTATCTGCTAGTCACAAAATCTTTTAGTTTTCATTCATCTGTGAATGTTTTTATTTTCCCTTCATTTCTGAAAACCAGCTTTGCCAGATATAAAATTATGAGTCAACAGTTCTTTTCTTTCAGTGCTTAAAAAATATTTTGCCATTTCCTCTTTCATGATTTCTCATGTGAGAAATCCATTCAAATTGGTGTTTCCCTAAATGCATTGTTTCTGTCTGGCTGCTTTCAGGATTTTTTCTCTGTCTTTAGTTTTCAAAAGTTTAATTATGATGTGTATTGGCATGGATTCTTTGGCTTTATCCTGTTTACAGTTCACTCAGCTTCTTGGATCTCTATGTTAATGTCTTTCATCAAATTTGGGACATTTTCACTATTGTTTCTTCAAACGCTTATTCACTCCCCACTCTTTCTCCTCTACTTTTTGGGACTCCAGTGATATGAATGTTGGATATTTTGTTACTGTTTCACAGGTCCCTGAGGCTCTGGTCATTGTTCCCCCAGTCTCTTTTCCATTATTCACAGTGGGTGAATCCTACTGTTCTGTCCGCATGTTCACCGGTTATATTCTTCATCACCTCCACTCTCCTGTGGAGCCCGTCCAGCAAGTTTTTAATTTCTATTGTATTTTTCAGTTCTGAAATTTCTGTTTGTTTCCTTTTTGCATAACTTCTATTTCTTTCCTGAGGTTTTCACATTTTTATTAGGAGAATTTGCCATTGACGGTTGTAGCATTTTTATAATGTCTGCCTTACAATTCTTATCAGATAACTCCAACATCTGATTCAGTTCAGTGTGGGCATTAGCTGATTTCAGTTTGCATTCCAGTTGTGATTTTTTTTGGTTCTTGATTTATATCCTGGACATTTTGTCTATTGCGTTAGGACAGCCTGGGTCCTGGTTAAATATTTTATTTTACAGGAAGTTACTCTATTTAGGTTTAACACATGAGTCTTAGCCTACTTTTGTGGGCTGTGATTCCAATAACAGTTTAGTTTTCAGAGACTTTGTGACTTCCTGAGGTTTGAAATTTCCTCTGACCGGATTGCCAGATACCTCTTGCTGAGGAAGGCAGGCAGGGAAATCCTTCTATTAGTAACCTCCCCCACCCCAGCTACCCAGGTTTTTCTGGGCAGAGAGGAGAAATGAAGTGATTTCTGGGACAGGGCTGCTAGCTGTGATGGGTTTTTTTTCCTGGATCCACCAGTCACCCCTAGTGTCTCTGGGCAGAGGAGGAGAGTCTCTAGCCCTTGGGGACAAAGAGACTTCCCCAGCTAGGCCACCTGCTTTATCTGGGTGTCTCTTACTGGTTCCTCACATCCACATCTAAGTATCTCTCCACAGAAAAGAGGAGTCACTGACCCAGCAGGGAAGGAGAATGCTTCCCTTGGTCACTTATTTTTGGCAGGACTTTCAGTTGGTCCCCCTTACCTGAGGTTGTCAGAGGGACTCCCACTAGATCCAGGGGGAAGAACAAGCTACTGGACTACCTTCTGTTGCCAACTGGGAAGTTGGAAAAAACAGCAGGTCTGGGTGGTTGCCTTCGGTTGGTTGGGGGACGCAAGATGCCCTGCCTCTGTGTTGTCATCTGGTCCTGGATTCCCAAATAAGCTCATCTTCTTCTTAGCACCCTTCAGAGTTATCCTTTGCTTGTTTCTTGTGCCATTTCTAGGATTTATAAAGTTGTGTTTAGTGAGGAGGAGCAGGGAAAAAGAGGTCTATGCCATCTTGTCCAGACCACAAGTCCTTCAGCTACTGAATTTTCCATTAAAATTTTAATTTTTTCTGCTTTGCTAATTTAGACTTAGTTACATCATGGATATAAAAAAAATCCCAAAGAAACCTTTGCCCAGTGCAGGCATTTAAGCAATTTTCTCCAACATATAATTAATGAGACTGGGAGGAAAAAATGGATGTCAATACAAAAGGATCTAAAGTGAGCTTATGGCCATACTCATAAAGATACTGTTGAGGAACACACACACACACACACACACACACACACACTTGCTTTCAGGCCATCTACTTACGGTCTGCTCAAGGAGAGTCTCTACATGAGGCAGAAATGGATTCATGGGCCACCAGAGGGGCTGAGGAAAATGAGAGAGGGGGTAGGGACTATTACAGAGAGGCACAGACCCTTCCTCCTGGAGCACTGAGTGGCAAAACCTACCTGGAGCCTTTGATTTGAAAAGCTCAACTCTGCAAGGCTGAGTCCTGCTGGGAGAAAGGTGGCTCCAGAACTATAAGGTTGGCCTGGCTCTTCTCTGAGCTTTAGTCAGGAAGAAGGCTTAATGTCACCAAGTGCATAAAAATAGATATTTGGGGCAGAATCCTCAGGCCAATACCTTTCACTTCTTATTTATGTACTGTATTGTTCCCAAGGAGCATTGAAAGTGGTCACAATGGCTACAAACTATATAACAAAATGTAAATTAGATATAGGCCAGAAAAAAAAAAAAAAAGCAAGAAGAAAATAAAGGACAGGAATAAGACTGGTGCTTCTCTGTGACTTTCTACACTTGTAATAAATAGCCTGTGAGAGGACACGTTGCTGGAGTATTTCCTGTGCCATCTCTGAGTGAACCCCCAAAGGCACTCAGGACCATTCTTGGGGACAGCAAAGTGGACTCGTAACATGGAGGGATCCTCTACATATACTATAGGGGGAGAAAGTTTCCATGAAAATTTCCCTATAGTACTCCATAGATGTCCCGCTCCTGAGACATGTTTGATTTCTGCTTAAAGATTCCTGAGTTCTCTTTGAGAATGGCCATAGTTCTGAGCAATGTAACCTAGTTGAAGACTCAGGCTACTAAGATCCTGAGAAATTACATCCCAGTTAGGATTCATTACAAGTCCGACTATCTAAATATGCAGAGTGTATACCAGGCTAAAACTATAGTCATTGATTCCTCAAACTTTGTTTCTAAAATTCTTCTATTTGATTCTCAGAATCTAAGCCAAAACTGTTAGATACAAACTTGTGGGGTCCATCTCAAGTCAGCTGGAAAGTCCCCTCCCAAGTCAGCTGGAAATCTAGGTGATGCTGATGACATGCAGGAGCTGAGAAGTAGCCACAGAAGCAGTGTTGTCCCAGTGACTAAATGACCACACTCTTTCCACTATGGGAGCTCTCTCTCTCCTAGGAAATAAAAGAACACACAAAAATCCAGTCAGCTGGGCTCTACTGTCTATGTATACAATACATATGGGATTGATTCTGGTGCAAATCCTCGGTGAGTGGTGGCTGCTGGGACAGCAGCTCTAAATCTAAAAATTATTTCTTGGCTCGCCATGAAGCCAGTTTCTCTCCCTGGCTTAGGGTTCTCATCTTTCTACCTCTCTCCAGCCTCCCTCAAACCCTTTTAGTTTCTAAAAATGTCTTAAGAGTTTCACTCACTCTGCTTTTTGCTGAGTTTTAACATCTTTAAGTCTCTCTTACCTTGGAAAAAAGGTACCCTGTTCCATTCATCGATCCCTCTCTCTAAAATTCATTCATGAAGACATGGCCCAGTTCTCCTGTTCCCATTTATATTCTCCTGAACCATTTGTTCTCAGCCCTTGTCTAAAAAGTTAAGCTTCATCCCTTGGTATTTCTCTGAAGTTATTTTTTTCAGATCACTAGTGACCTCTTCCTGACCAAACTGAGTGGCTTTTCTTCAGAAGTTATTCCACTTGATCTTTCGGCTTTCTCATCTTGTGCTATGAGGACTTCAAGGACTATGGTTTTCATTTCTCATATTTCTCCAACTATGTGTTAGAGAGGATTATTTTTATTTCAGTTTTGAATATCTACAGCAGTCAGCAATGAATGTGACCTTCCTTGTTTGAAATGGGAAGATAAGGTATCTGTCTCAAAACATACTGTTCAAAATGTGTATGTACGTACTATATTCATGTTGCTATAAAAATCTTGTGTTTCCATTTTATCAAGAAAGTGAACTTTAAGGGGGCATGATTTCTAATCAAAATGCTGTGGGATGGGACAGAGAGGCCAACATGGCACAGTAGAAAGGCCCTGAGCTCTCATGAGCATACCAAAATCACAACTATTTCCAGAACAACCATCAATTAAAACAAAACTGGAACCTACAAGAAAAGATCTCCTATAACTAAAGATATATAGAAAGAATGACAATGAGACAGCTGGGAGGGGCAGACTCGTGATATAATCAACTCCCATACCCCATGGGTGGGTGACCCACAAACTGGAGAATAGTTATATTGCAGAGGTTCTCCCACAGGAGTGAGAGTTCTTAGCTGCATGTCAGGCTCCCCAGCCTGGGGATCCTGCACCAGGAAGATGAGCCCCAAAGCATTTGGCTTTGAAGGCCAGCTGGGCTTAATTGCAGGAGCCCCACAGGACTGGGGGAAATAGAGACTTCACTCTTAAAAGGCGTACACAGAATCGCACATTCACCAGGACCCAGGGCAAAAGCAACAATTTCATAGGAGCCTGGGCCAGACCTACCTGCTGGTCTTGGAGAGTCTCCTGGAGAGACACACTGCTTGCAGACATATTGTGAAACATTCAACCATATGAACATGCCTGGCAGTTGCCATTATTGGCTCATTAGCATCAAGACCTGGGCCCCCTCAATAGCCTGTAAGTGCACCAGTGCTGGGACATCTCAGGTCAAACAAGTAAATAGGTGGGGACACAGCCCCCCCCCCCCCCCCATCCACAGACAGGCTGCCTAGAGACTACAGAGCCCACAAAAGCCTCTAGACACGGCCTAGCCCACCAAAGGGCCAAGACCCAGCCCCTCCCACCAGGAAGCCTGCACAAGCCTCTAGATCAGCCTCACCCACCAGGGGGCAGACATCAGAAGCAAAAAATCTATGATCTGCAATACAGGCCAGATCCTACCCTGGGACCAGCTGGACCCTGGCCCTGACCACAGTCAGGCCAATGCAAAGTTCAGGACCTGGACCACATACCCAACTGTGTCAGGAACTGCCCCCCTTCCACCAATGATATGAAACAAGTGCTGAGATCCCTGGACCCTGCAGCAAGACTCTGGGAACTAGCTCTGCCTGCCAGTAGTCTGGCATGAACCCCAGGATCTGGCTTCACCTGCTAGTGGCTGGGCAACAGCCCCCGAGTCTTCAGGACCCTGACTTCACCCACCAGTGAGCCAGCACTAGCCCTGGGGGGGCCCCCTTGGATTCCACAACCAGCCAGCACATGAGCAGACCCCACTAAACAGCAACCAGCAGCATCTGTACAAGACAGGGCCTGACAACCAACTAAACTAGGGCCCAATGAGCCTACCAGACTGCGCACATAGTCAGCCTCCCACAACAGAAGGACCCAGGCAGCCCTCTTAGGGGGAACCCCTAGAGAATATAGTTTGGGTAACAAGAGGGGAATGCACTGCTGGGACCCACAGGATGCCTCCCAGAGGGCTACTTCTCCAAGTCAAGAAACATAACTAACCCACCATACACATAAAAGTACAAATAGCAACTTTAGACAAAATGAGGTGGCAGAGGAATATGTTCCAGACGAAGGAACAAGATAAAACCCCAGAAGATGAACTGAGTGGAGATAGGCAGTCGACCTGAGAAAGAGTTTAGAGTAATAACCACCTATAGAATGGGAGCAAATGTTCACAGGTGATGTGGCCAATAAGGTATTAATTTCCAAAATAAACAAACAGCTTATACAGCTCAATATCAAAACAAAACAAACAAAACGAAAAACCAATAACCCAATCAAAAAATGGACGGAAGTCCTAAATAGACGTTTCTCCAAAGATGACGTATAGATAGCCAACAGGCACATGAAAAGATGCTTAACATCACTAATTAGAGAAATACAAATCAAAACTACCATGAGGTATCACCTCACACCAGTCAGGATGGTCATCATCAAAAAAGTCTACAAATACTGGAGAGTGTGGAGATAAAAGAACCCTCCTACACTGTTGGTGGGAATGTAAATTAGCACAGTCACTGTGGAAAACAGTATGGAGGTTTCTCAGAAAACGAAAAATAGAGCTACCATATGATCCAGCAATCCCACTCCTGGGCATATACCCAGACAAAACTATAATTCAAAAGGATACATGTACCCCTATGTTCATAGCAGCACTATTTACAATAGCCAAGACATGGAAGCAATCTAAATGTCCATCGACAGATGAATGGATAAAGAAGATGTGGTACATATACATAGACATAGAAAACAAACTTTATGGCTACTAAAGGTGAAAAGGTAGGGGAAGGATAAATTAGGAGTTTGGGATTAAAATACACACAGTACTATATATAAAACAGATAACCAACAAGGACCTACTATGTAGCACAGGAACTATACTCAATATCTTGTAATAACCTATAATGGAAAAGAATCTAAAAAAGAATATATATGTATATATACACAAATATACACAGACACAAATATATATGCACAAATATATGTGTGTATATATATATATGAATACATATATTTATAAAACTGAACCACTTTGCTGTATACCTGAAACTGATACAACATTGTAAATCAACTATATTTCAATAATTTTTTTTTCTTTTTTTTTTTGGTCACACCATGCAGCATGTGGGATCTTAGTTCCCTGACCAGGGATCGAACCCATGCCCCCTGCAATAGAAGCACAGAGTCTTAACTTCTGGACCTTCAGGGAAGTCCAATGAAATTTCTTTAAGAAAGGTGTGGTATATATATACAATGGAT